>NC_081350.1:66838900-66927849 GCF_029784015.1 Lycium ferocissimum | reverse complement strand
TGTTTTCTTGTGAATGAAGTGTATGGAATGTTCTAGAGGTTTCTTGAGTTGTGAAGATGAAAGATGAAATGAATTCAAATGAAGGAGAGGTCCCTTATATTATTTAAGTTCAGGCCCGACCAGAATATACGGACCAACATACGGTCCGTATATTTTTCACTGACCGTATGTTTGGACCGTATATTTGGTCTAGTGAAGCATACCATTACGGGGAATTTGAATGCGCAAATGGCCGGACATACGGTCGTCCTGTGAATTTTATACGGCCGGTATGTCATTTTCGTATGTTGCCCGGCTTTCGAGACTTGTTCTCGTCGACTCGTTTGATCTCCGATCCTTATGGAACCTTCTTAACACTTATTCAACACCTCATTACCATTCTGAGGGACGGTATAACTCTTTCTCAAAGCATCGTTAAAACATCATTAACTCGATACTCGTAATTCTTGTCTGACACACGACATCTGACTTGCTTTCCTTAACAACTTCCTCTCCTTATCTTGAATGTCTTTGGAAATCTTAATTAGGACCCTCAAATGCCATTTCCTGCTTATCAAAATATCGTATACATTATACCCTTCGATGGCCTATTAACTGTACGCTAACGGGGAATTTCTAAGGTGTAACAAGTTAAGTCTCTAGTATGGCCTAAGGATTCGATTGTGTGAGGTCGCGATTAGACTCGATTATTATGTGGAGTCGCGATTAGACTCATTTATTGTGGGGGTCATGAGAAATGGGAAAGATAGTTCTGAGGGTTACATTTCTCCATGTTTCAGTGTTGGGTTGCTCGGAAGTGACAAGTGCATTGATGGCTTAACAATAGTGGGTTGCTCGGTGATATAATTGGTTGACTTCAACTTTTTCAAGGCGTTATGATGGTGTGCGTGACACTTGTAAACCAATAATGGGTCGACGATTCAGCAACGATAAAGTATTAGACTTCAGTATGTGAGAACAAGTGTAAGTTAGGTGATGACTATTGCATGTGGGCGAACATATTGTGACCGTGGGTAATAAGGAAAAAAAGTTGACAATAAGGACATGAAGGAAGCTTTTGCGAAAAGTGTGTAGCGGAGTAAGACTTCTTGGAATATCTTGGATATAAGTACTTTTTGTGATATTGGGAAAGAAAAAATTGGTATCTGACATAGTTGTTAGGATAAGGTTGCAATTAATGCGAGGGCAAATTTCGTGTTCGGTAATGAAAGGTAAGGGGGGAGGGGGGTCGGCATGATTGAACGGTACCAATGGAGGTGGTTATCTGAGTTATAGTTATTATGGAGTATTGAATCTTGTGGGAATAATTAGGCATGGGTTGGTGACGGTCGTACTTACATGTTCACGTGATATCTCGGGGATATGGTACTAAAGGTCATTCTCGATATAAGCTCGTTGATGTTAACAGATTACTTTGTTAGTAAGTGAATGCTATGGTCACATTGTTTGGTCGGTAAATTTGAATGCGTTGTAGGCTTCTAGCAATCAACTGATAGAAATGACTTCAATTATGGGCGTATGCGATGAGTTAATGACTTGGGAAGTTACTGGTTGTTTCATTTAGATTTGAGGAGAAAGATGGATATTGTTTGTGGTTTATTCGGCTTAGATAGATGATTAGTTTAGAGGATCGAGTGGATTTGAGCATTTGTTGGTTGATAGTGATAAAAGTGATTTGAAATGAAATACTGGAACTGAAGGATTACAATGAGGCATCTTGCTACCAGGTTCAGGAGATTAAGGTTCCTAAGACTTGAGGTGAGGTAACATGGGTACTTGGGTTGTGTTTGGATTGCAGGGGCATTATATCATGACGTTCAGTAAAAGGGTGACCGATGAGGTTGATAGGTGTCTTCGAGGTGGAAACAATAGTTAGTGATGTGGAAGCTTGATTGTGATTGTACAATGTAGACTGGGCTTCAGAGTTTATGGATTAGTTGGTATGTTCGGTTATGTCATAGACGAACATTGGTCAGTGGTGGACTAAGGTTGGGAACCTTGTATTCATTATGTAAAATTGGCTAGATCCCTCTACTAGTGGTGTTATTACTCGGCTTGGGTGATTGAATAGAGAAAGGATAGTCGTGCAAGTGGTTAGACGTATTCAGATTCGATAATTGAGGTAAGAGGTGATTCTTTTGGGACTAGTAACATTAATGATTTGAGTAAGGGATTAGTAAACATGGGTACTTGAAATGATAGAATAGACGATGATGGGTTAACTGAGTTAAGTTCGGTATACATTTCAAAAATTGAGTAAGGAAATTCGGGTAAGACTAATTCAGTGGGATACATGAGGATATTGGTGAGACTGTTTGTGCGATACGCTAGATTTGGAGAATGTTCAAGTTCGAGTTGTAAGCGTTAAGGAAACTCTAATGTGCAGAGTGTGCGGTACGATCCTATCTCCAAGATTAATTCGGCCAGTTTGCAAGGGTTATGATTATATGGTTTTCGATGGAGTGGATTTGAGGATTGATTACGGTATCGATGATAGTGAAGTGATTAGAAAATTGGGAATTAACTAGTCGAGAAAAGGTATAGTTGATTGTGAATCGATAAGAAAAAAAGTAAATCTTGGGGATTTCTTGGGCCAGTATGGATTGTGGTGTAGTCTTCTTGCATATTCCAGTTGAGATGTGTTGTTGCGTGAGCTTAAGAAGGAAATCTACAGGGATGAACTATGTGGTATGACAAAGTTTCGTGAGGTTCGTGATCCACGACTAGTGAGAAGCATAGTTTAGTGAACCAACTTGTGAGTTTTATAAGAAGTGGCTTGCGAGTACACCGTCGGATAAGTATCGTGACCTTCTACACTGGATGAGTTAGCATGCTTTAAGAGAGAAGATTGTGGAATCCCTATCATATGAAGACTAGAGTCATAATTTCGAGGTGAGACCCTACTCGTGGTAATATATTATGTTGCAAGTATTATTGACTGGATAGCTTGGCTGAGCACTTTGGATATTATGGGCGTGGAGTAAATGTGTGAGGTTTAGAACGGTAGTTGAATTATTAGATACGTTCAAAAAATTTATGGGCATATCGAGGTGATACTATAAGAGGTTCGATGGTTATATAATTACTATATGAGGCTACAAGTTTTGTGTCGAAAAGTTCAGGGTTGTATCGGATTTGTGTATCGGGTAAAGGTTGAGAAACATGAAGATTGAAATCATAAGGTACAACACTTCAGTATTAAGTTGATAACTTGGATCGAACTCAACTTGTGGAGCCGAACATGACAGACATAATTTGTTACGCATGAGGAAAAGAATAGAATTGACCGCCACAGATGCGCGATAAGACTATAATTGGTTTAGAAAATTCGGAGTCAGTTCAAAAGACTATTGGAGGTATGCGAGAGTTGTGTATTCATTTAGGGTCAGCATTGTTCGAGTTAAGCTTAATGGTCTGTATTTATATTCCAGTGAGATATTTAAGGATTCGATGTGTTTCGGCTTAAATTTGAGGTATGACAGATTTATCAAGCTTTGTAAGGGTTTTCTAGTGGATTGATGATATTTTCCAAGAATAGTTACTTGAATAGAATAATGGTATACATGAGCTTAGTAGAGATTCAAGAAGGAACTGTTGTGCGAGAGGTCTTTATAGTGAGCAGTTGTTTGCTCGATGAGTTATTCAGTGGTATGATTCCTGTATTGTGTTTTGAAGGTTTAAGAAGTGTTGGAACTAGCTAAGTTGGCTGTCAGTAAGATCAGTTTTGATGGAATTGTGTAGGGATCTCAAATGAATCAAGGATTCTTTCTGGCGAGAGTAAGTTATGGTTCAGAATTTTTGTATGTGTGTTCATGTGTTTCTAAGAAATAGCTCTGCGAGGCTTTAGCAAGTGCCAAAGAAAGGTTAGCAGCATCAGAATTTCTTCACGGTTCAGAATGTGCCATGGTTTGTGGCCATGTTTCAAAGGATTGCGTTATGGTGGGGCCTATTGATCGCATTCAGAGTTATGGTTTTATCAAATCAGAGGATTCGATCAAAAGCAATTTGTTTATTCGAGGATCAGTTGCGAGGGAAATCCCAATGCGAAGATATGAGAATTGGAGCTTGAGCTAAGTTTAGAGAGTTGTGACTGGTAAGTAAGCCCGAGGTGTATTGGCCTATTTGAGACTATCCGTTGTATGGATCTTGTGTTTTATGAGTTAATTTTTCACCAGGCCTGTCAGGTGTTCATCCGATCTTCTATGTTTCTCTGTTGAAGAAGTACCATTCTGATGGTTCCCGCATCACTCATTAAGATTTAGTTCTGAGTGATAAGAATCCTTCCTAGTAGGAGGAGCCCGATATGTGTTTGAGATATCCCCAGTTGTTATGGGCTCAGGCATCTTTCCCCGTTCTCTTCCTTGTCGTTCGAGAACGAGCGATTGTTTAATTGTTATCTGATGTAACGACCCATTTGGTCGTTATTACTTTTTTGATGCTTTGACCCTTTCCTAAGCTTGTTTAGCTCATATTTTACCCGAGAAGACAGTTGATACACTTTTCGAGGTGTTTGGATATGATTCGGGTGACCTTTTGAGAAAATTTGGGCTTAAAGCGAAAAAGGGTTGACCTAAAGTTGACTTTTAGGTAAACGGACCTTTATCAAAAATCCATCAATTTGGAGAGGTCCGGATGGTCATTTAGAACTTGTATGTATATCCAGTTTGGCTCCCAATGCACTCGGGTGCATTTTGGCACTTGGGTTGGTAAGTTAGTTTTGAGGTATCGGGGGTTGACTCGGTCAACGGGACCTCCAATGGGAATTCTGAGGCCACGAGTGCATTCGTAGCGTGTTTTATGTATATCTGCATATTTGGTTTGTGTTCGGGAGGTTTCGGGATGGATCAGAGGGTTGATTTCAAGTTTGGGAAAACACCAAAAATTCTGGTATCAGGTGACCGCATTGGAGCTGAAGTGGTAGCGCGTACGAAAGCGTGGACGAACTGCTGAAGCGGTGGCCGAACTGCCGAAGCGGTAGTGCGGAAGGTAGCCAAACCGCCAAAGTGGTAGCGCGAAAGCGGTGGCCGAACCGCTAAAGCGCCCGACGGACCAGATTTTTTATTTAAATGCCTTATCAAAAACCCTTCTTCCTCTCATTCTAAAAATTACATTTCCTTAGCATCTTGGATGTGATTTTCGGAGGGTTTGGTCAGGTTTCTCATGAGGGTAAGTTCCATAATCTTATTCTCTTTCATTTACCCTCCCTAGGTAAGAATTCATGGTAGAAAATCCATAGAACTGGGAAGAACAACAGAGGGTTTTTTTGGGTTTCTTCCTTGAATAAGTTGTTAATTATAAAACCTTGATGTTTTGGTGGATTAGGTTTGATTAAGCATGGAATTGATGATTAAAATCTATTATTGCATGATTCCTTCCTAATTAGTGGCTAATTTGTGAGAATTAAAGTTAGGGTTTATACCCAAATTTGGGGGTTTTGCCTAGAATCCGAATTTAAGTAAATTGTTGGTTCTTCTAGCTTGTAATTGATGGGAATTGATCACTTAGAGCCTAATTTCATGTTGAGGCCTTTATATTTCTAATTCCACCCTTCTACTTCAAGAACCCTATTCTATAGGTTGGGGATTTGGGTCTTGCATAGAAATAGGGTTTTATTGATGTTCTTCTTGATTCTAATGTGCCTAGACTTTCTTTATCTCGAGGCTAAAAGGAAACTGAAGTCTAAGGAGTGATTGTTGGTGATATTGCTGCTCGGCCTTCCAGGTAGGTTACGGTTTACCTTATGGTGAGACTTTGATTAGCGAAGAGTATGTTTAGATGATATTGTCGATGAGTTCATGTAAACATTTGGGTATGAAGTTGGGTTTGTTGTTACCTTAGGGTTTGGTATTGCTTGTGACTTGTTTGATCGGGCTAATGGCCTGTAGATTCCATAGGACCCTGTTTGATGCGTTGTGTATAAATTGGTGGATTTTTTGTTAATTGGGAGTAAATCGGAAGGATGAAATTACTTGACATTGATATTGGTACCTAGTGTACGCCTCGTTATTTGTATAGCCATTTTGGGATAGTTGTCTCTTAATGGTATGAAAATTGGAGATTCATTATGATTACTGTGTGGATCACTTGTTGATGATATATGTTACACCTCCCATTTTATTGCAAGAAGATTTTGGCTTATTGGTGGTGTACACCTTCGGTTCGGTAGTCCGCACCAGAGCTTTGCTCACGAGATATTTTACTTTGTATGTGTACAGGAGTATAAGTATGCATTCTTGACATTACGAGGGAATTAGAAGTGAAACGAATCGAATCGGAGCGAAACGAAGCAGTCCAGAAAACTGCTGAGACCAGATAGCGTCGACAGCCCAAGGGACGGACCGTCGACACGTTAACGAGCTGTCGCCTGGCACCGTCGATGAGGTTCTGCAATCAGACATCTCAGGCGGAGAATCGACATCGCATGTCGATGGACCATCGACACGTCGACTAACCGTCGACCCTGCTCGTCGACCGGCAGATCTGGAAGTTTCCAGCCCTAGTTATAAATATAAGTTCCAATGTTTTAATTCATTATTTCTCCCCAAAATAGACTCTACATCTCTCTAGAACCCTCTAAAACCCTCTCTCTATTTCTACAACAATCTATACCAAGAAATCAAGATCAAAAGCCAAGATTTAAAAGATTCACATACTAGGAAGCCTATTAGGGTTTGTGGAGAGTAAGAATTTCTTCGGCATGCAAGTGGAGGATTTCATTCTAATAGAGTAAAATGACTCAAGGCTTGTTCCCAAGTGCTTAAGGTTAGTTTTATGTGTATTTCCTATTATTGAGAGTATTGAGGGTTTGAAAGACTTGGATTATGGAAAAAAATAGAACATAGAGCTCAAAGGTGAAAATAATGGTATTCTTAAATAGTAGTTGATATGAATCATCTCTCTTGATGTATTATGAATAGAATCTTGTTATAAATGATATTAAGAACATGGGAGAAACATAATGGGAGGATGAATGCAATATTGTATTATGATCATGGTTATGGATGCCCTTGAAATGGGAGTAGGAGAATTGAATGAGGTATGGTTGACGAAAATGGTGGATTATGAGATTATGAATGTTCTTATAAGTGTTTGGGAGTTATTATATGATATGGAGAAAGTTGTAGAAACTAAGGAGATGCTACCCAATTTTCATTAGCTTTAGTTCAAGCATACTTATCTTATCGATTATCTAATTTTAGTACGAATTCCCTTGAAGGTAGAATCGCAAGTTAGAGAGGCACGCAATTAGACGATAGAGTTGAAGAGATACAAGGTATGTAAGGCTAGTCCCTTCTTTTCTAAGGCATGATCCCTATGACATGAATTCCCCTATCTCTCCACGACTTTCTTACATTCCATGCACTATGAGTCTACGTTGATAAAGAGCTCCTTATGAGGTAAAGGTAAGAGATATGTCACGAATATGATAATGGTGATGATGAATCTAAGCCTAAAGACCCTAATGCTTATGATATGATAATTCCATGAAGGTAATGACTCTTATACGATTCTTTAATGTCATTCTTTGTTGCTAGACCCACCTTATGATACTAGCTCCTTTAAGGTGAGGTACGATGAATATGATTACTCCACAATGGAATCGGGGGTTCTCGACCTTACGTCACCCCGATATAGTTATAGATTATCTTTGAGTTTGAATGTTTTTTTTATGAGATGTATACGATGATGAGGTTACACCGCGCCTATAAGGCCGGACATGTCACCGCGAATGCGGGCTGCATACGATTCCGCCGTACCTGGATGGCCGGACATGTCACCGCTAATGCGGGCTGCTTGTGATTACATCGTGCCTAGGGGGCCGAACATGACACCACTAGTGGGCGGCGTATGATGGTTACCCGGACGCGGGTCAACGACGATGGTATATATATATATATATAATATGCATGCATGTGTTCCTTTAAAGGTTAAGCAGGCTATATCTCCAGCTCATATTTCATTTTTTCGTTATTATGCTATTATTATTCATGCCTTACATACTCATTACAATGTTTGTACTGACGTCCTTTCTTTTTGGACGTTGTGTTCATGCCCACAGGTAGATAGGGAGATGGTACGGATCCGTAGGAGCTTACCGGCATATTCACAGGAGCACTCCATTATTCCGGAGGTGCCACTTATGATCATATTCTTTTGTGTATATATTTTAGGCACGGCGGGGTCTTGTCCCGTCCTCATGTCTAGTACTCTAGTAGAGGCTCGTAGATACGTACGTGTGGGTTGTTGGTGTCCCATGACGATGACAGTGTACATTTTTGTATATCATTTTTGGTGACCGTACAAGCTTATGTATATCTATGTACAGCCTTGGGGTATTTATATATGTATGTGTCCTGGTTGAGTATGATGATTAGCAATATGAGCGGTGCTCGGTAGTTAGCTCCGGGTACCCATCATGGCCCCTAGTCGGGTCGTGATAATATGGGTGCGCTGTGTGTGGCAAAACTTGAACTTGATAGTATTCATTCTTGTACTTGCATCGTTCCACGTTCATTTAATATTTTATGTGATGTGTGTGGCACAACTTGAACTCGATAGTATTCATTGTTGTACTTGCATCGTTCCATGTTCATTTTATATTTGATGCACTGTGTGTGGCACAACTTAAACTTGATATTATTAATTGTTTGTACTTGCATCGTTCCTGTCACAACCCAACCAGAGAGCTATGACGGGCACCCGGAGCTAACCTCCCGAGCACCTTTTAACATACATCTCTTAATCATATCTAGGTGGACCACAAAGAAAACTCATAGCTATCACAATCTGTAAGGGCATGAGTCCAAAAGATAAATGTATATCTATATAATCATCATCAACTATGCCCATATGCGCAAGCCGAAGTGACTGCCAAAATGATATAAAAAAAATGAACCGATGAGGTTATGGGAAATCTAACCATGTACATCTGTCTACGAGCCTCTACATGGAGTAAGATGGGACAGTACCCCGCCATGCCTATATATGTACACAAAAGAATAATACCAACTGAAGCTCAGCTCCGGACCAAATAGAGCGCTCCTGTACAATCGCTGATGAAACAGCCTAGGGGTCTGGTCCATCTCCCTATCTACCTGTGGGCATGAATGCAGTGTCCACAAACAGAAAGGACATCAGTACGAATAATGTACCGAGTATGTAAGGCATGAGTAACAAAATAATGGAAGCATGAGGATATCATAAGATAAAGAAATCAAGTTGTACCTCTGAACGCCTCTTAAGGCGGATGTCACAGATGCTTAGCTTTTTTTTTAAAAAAAAAAACATTTTTGTACATACACATATATAGTATACTGCCCGGCCATTTAGGCTCGGTGTTATGATCATATCATCATCATCCCGCGTCGGAGGCATCTCGCGTTCGGGGTAATATCATAACCTTCCCCGGCTTTGCAGTGGTGTGCACATCTACATGCCTGCCCGGCTGATTATAGCGCGGTGGGGTGTGAGAAAATACATACATATGTATAAAGCATGCATTAGAACCCAAATGAAAGCTATAATTCTATGGGAGTGACGTAAGGTCGGTAAACCTCCGAGCACCGCTCATACCTTTACCCATCGTACACATCAAGCGTTCATTCATTAATCTTATACTCAAATCATAGGAAAACCATTTTTCACCTTAAAACATAATTACCTTTATATACATAAGCCCTTCGGCTATCAAAATAATATACATACGATAAGGATATCGTGAGACCATACTACCCACACATGCGTATCTACGAGCCTCTACTAGAGTACTAGACATCTGGACGGGGCAGGACCTCCACGTGCCCAAAACATATATGTACACAAAACAATAAATCAATGGCACCTCCGGAACAATGGAGTGCCCTCAAGATCTGCTAGAAGCTCCTATGAATCTGGGTCGCCTCCCTGTCTACCTGTGGGCATGAACACAGCGTCCAAAGAAAACGGACGTCAGTACGAGCAATGTACTGAGTATGTAAGGCGTGGATAATAACATGATAAGAGCATGAGGAATAGCATAAGATAAAAGAACCGTTCATTTCTCATAATACTTTTTTTTTAACATTCGTCATACGTACTTACCCCTTTATTATCCTAGAGATACACTTGTTACATCTACCTGCTTACATATGCAATAACTTACAATGCAGTACATCCACGTACCCGGCCATATAAGCTTGGTATCATCACGGCCCTCCGACTCGATAGTATCCGTACTCTTCCGGGCCCTAGGGACTCGATGCTATCCGTACTCGGCCCTTTCGGGACTCTATCCGTACTCGGCCTTTCGGGACTCGATGCTATCCGGACTCGATGCTATGCATACATACATACATATACATAAAAATACACAATGAAATCAACATCATCCTTAGCATTACCATACATCTATCATTAAAGCATACATTAGAACATTGAAGGCAACTATGGCGATGTCGGGGTGACATGAGGTCGTGGACCCCCAATTACATTATGGAGTAATCATAATCATCATATCTCACCTTGAAGGGACTAACGTTTTAAGGTGAGTGTACACAAGAAAAATCATCAATGGAACCATACTTAGAATCATTAACTTCATGGGCATCATATCTCACTTTAGGATTCTTTAGACTTAAACTCATCATCATCATCCATTATCATACTCGTGTCTTACCTCTTTTCTTTATCTTATACATATGTAGCTCCTTATAGTCATAGGCTCATCGTCATCATTATCGTGCTTATAATGTATCTCTTATCTTTATCTCATATGGCTATTCATGAACATAGACTCTTAAATGTAGGAAAATTCATGGAGAAGGAGGAAAATCATGCCATAAGATTCATGCCTTAGAAAGAAAGGACTAGCCTCACATACCTCTTTCGTTTAACAATTCTATCGCTTGATTGTTCTCCTTCGATGCTCGCATTTCTACCTTCAAGAAAGTTCGTATTAACATTAGCTAATCAATTATAAGAACGTGCTTACTAAAGCTAGAGAAAATCGGGCAGCATCTCCTTTGTTTATACAACTTTCCTCACGTCACATATCAACTCCCAAACATCCATAACAACACTCACAATATTATAAGCAACAATCATCATTCATCTACATTATTCACATTTCACAATTTCACTTCAATTCCTCCATAATCATGGTCATAGTTTACTATTGCGTTTTCTCACATATAATACTTATCCCATGTTCTAAATGTCATTCATAACATACTTACAATCACGACATATCAATATTCATGACTCATTCCAAACTACTACTCAAAATGACACTATTCTTACATTCATGACCCATTTCCTATTTCTTTCTACAATCCAAGTGTTTCAACTTTTCAATACCTCAAACAACATGAAAATACCATAAAACTCACCTTAGATAATGGAAGAATAAGCCTTGAGTGGAAATACTCTTCTTACACCAAAACCCTAGTTCACTTCCATTGGAATTCCTTGACTTGGATGAACTTTAATGAGATTCTTACACTTAATTTTGTTGGTTTGATGAAGTTGATCCTTGATTTCACTTGGGTTCTTGTATATGAAGTGTGTGGAGAAGTTCTAGAAGCCTTGAGAGAGATGAAGAAGTGAAATGAAATGAAATTAAATGAGAGAGTGGGATCACATTTATATAAAAAAAACTTAACTCAACTCGGACATACGGACAACTTATACGGTCCGACAGAATTATATGGACCGTATGTCGGACCGTATGTTTGGTCGTGATTCACCACCACGCAAACATCATACGGTGTTATACATACGTATAATTTTATACGGACCGAATATGTTGGCCGTATAACCCCATTTCCCGAAATCTTTCTCGTCGACGTTCGTTTGATCTCCAATCCTTATGGAACCTTCTTGACACTTGTTTAACACCTCGTTAACAATCTAAGGGACATTATAACTCTTCTCCTAAAACATCATTAATCATCATTAATTTGATCACTTGTAAATCTTTCCGATACGTAACGTATACCTTGCCTTTCTTAGCAAACTTTCTTCCCTACTTCGAATGCCTTTGAAATCTCAATTAGGATCATTAAGTGCTATTCCTTACTTATCAAAATATCGTATACTTTATGCCCTTCACTAGTCTATTCACTGTACATGAACGGAAAAATTTCCAAGGTGTAACATTCTTCCCTCCTTTTGGAACATTCGTCCTCGAATGTTAAACACTCGGGAATTCTACGAAAATTTTGCCAGAGTTTTCCCTGTAATATGGCACTACCATCCTATCACAACATCCCATAATAACCATGCCTCACAGGGCTACAACATAATAACAACATAGTTTGGCCACACACGACCCATATGCATAAAAAGAAAACATACATACCTCATAATTTCGATGTTTCATCATGGATCTCTTCCGGGGGCTGAAATAAATACGGGTATTTGGATTTCACATTTTCTTCCGCTTCCATAGTCATTTCTTCTCGGTTGTTATTTCGCCATAAGACCTTAACTGAGGCCACTTCTTTATTTTGAAGCCTCCGTACTTGCCTATCTAATATGGCAATGGGTACCTCTTCATAAGTCAACTTTTCTGTCACTTGAACATCATTTACTGGCACGATCCTAGTAGGATCTCCAACATATTTACGAAGCATCGAGACATGGAAAACTGGGTGAACTGACTCCAAATTAGGAGGTAGATCTAATTCATAAGCCACTTTGCCTACTTTGCGCACAATCTCATAAGGCCTAATGTATCGGGGACTAAGCTTCCCCTTTTTGCCAAATCTCATAACGCCCTTCATTGGCGACACTTTTAAGAATACCCAATCTTTCACTTGAAATTCTAAGTCTCGTCGATCCTTTTTCTTGCCCAATAATGATATTAAGTCTTACATGGTTTGCAAATCTATCCCACTTTCTTTCTTCCATGTGACCATGATAATGGTATTGATTTACATCTGTAGAGTCTAGATAAATTCAATCCGAGATGTCTTGTCGTAGGTGTCCCTCGTCGACTCATTCCAGACTTCATAATTTTTGAGAATTTCATAACCCTTTGGTAAGCTGTTGGAAATTCGCTATAACCACAATGATACAAAATGAAAGTTCCAAGGCATGATATTCTTCTAGTAAAACCCCCTTTATTCAATGATCCTATCGAATTCGTAAGTAATCTAACCCACCTCAGGGCTATCGTAGGAAACATATAACATATACTTATATCACATCCAGAGTGATCGTCCTATTTGTCCTTAATGATAATTCCGGCTCAACATTTTGACTTAATTTACCATATATTCTCCCTCAACTGATCCGAAGTACTACTAACACACTATTCTTGTTTACCCCCTACTCCTCTTTCTATGTATCCCATTGGTTTCATTCTCGATATGTAAATACTTACAGGTTACATAATCGTTCTTGTGTGATTCGTGTACGAACATCTAATCTTATCCGTAAACTTCCCTTCCTTTGGTCCGTTCTATTTTACGTATCTCACACATACCAAAACTCTTTTGTCTATTTGATGTAACTTATCTCGTCATGCTCTTTTCTCTCCTTTGTTAGTCCCCTGATTATCACACCTTATATTCTATTATAGAAAACTTTGCGTCTCTTCTTATTTGTCACTTATAACCCGCAATATCATTAACAACCGACTCTACTCTCAATTCCCTCGCCTCTATTCCAGTATAGCATCGCTATCCTTTACAATATTCCTCAAGTTATTTGCTCCCAATGTCATGTTGTTCAAGGTTTTCACGAATAATTTTCAGTACAGTCTCGGATACCCGCTCGATTCTTGTTCACTTATTTACTAGTTATTAGACTCATTTCTGCATAACTTTCACTTTTTGTTTTAGAGTCTATATCTGTCACGTCTTAGGATCCATCGTTTCAATCTCTACACCTGTATTTTCCTTACTCGCTTCCCCTCTTAAGGGTCTTACTTATACCATTCTCCAATCCGTTACCTTACTTTAAATCTTGAATTCATATATCCCATTCCTCGATTCCCTTATTATACTGCATCATATTCATGTCATCTCCCATAATTTATAGCTACGGTAATTCATGTGTGAAGTCTTAACACGCTCATCTCGCAGTTTTGTAATCAAGTAATACAACCAACATAGCACCCCAAACAAGGATGTATTTTACTTAGCTCAACCGTTAGTTATGAGTCAATGTCTACATCCGCTCCAATTAATAACTTCTGTCTCATAGGGGTACTCAAATAGTAGTCTATCTAGCTATCCGTACCATCCATGTAATGTCACGTATCCCATTCTTCGATACCCAGAGTTCACTTATAGCATCATCTTTCCCTTTTCTTCCCATCTCAAGTTATTCCTCTCTTTCCTATAATCGACTTATAGCAACCGTAAATGCATTTTCCCTTAAACCCGCCATTTTTGTTTTCAAGGATCTAAGTCTCATGCGCCACTAATACCCCTTATGCCTCATACTCTTTTACTCTTGTGTTGCACTCAACATTGATTCCGAAACCAATCATAATCATGTCGTATTTGTCGTTGCTGATAGCCTTACTTTATCGCTTTATCATCGTACGGTAAACTCGTAATTCATGGCCACATTTTTTTCTCTCCAACTTATTCCTTTATATACTTTACTCGTTCTGTCTTAGTGGAGGATATTCGTAGGAGATGCGTCTTCCTTTTCTCATAATACGACTATTTCTTAAGCACGCGTACTTCGTATATTTCCTCTTCCTTCTATACCCGTACTTATTCCTTTACATTCTTTCCTCCTCAATTTATCTTATTACCTCCCTTTTTTTTTTTTTTTTTTTTTTATAATCAATCCTTTATTCCTCGCACAAGGAATCCTATTCTTAACTCAGTACCGCTTTGTCCTTTAGAATATATTACCTCTATACACTCCGTTCTCAATCACTCATTGCTGGCCTTCTCTTCTTTTCACGACAATTCTGTCTACGGTTCCCGCAATTTCTTTTAGATTCCTGGGAAAATTTCGGCAAGGTTTCTCTTGTAAACATAACAATCCCAAACCTGCACATAGCCCAAAAAAAAAAAAAAAAAAAAAAAAAAAACACGTCCCATGCCTTAATAGGACATATATCGGGACACGCATAATACGCAACACAAGATCACTTACCATTAAAGGATATAAATAATAGAGCTTGTCTCATAAGTTGTGCCTACACACTCGGTCTAGAATATATATATATATATATATATATATATATATATATATATATATATATTTCACACAATGTCAATCAACTTACTTGTAAATCACGATTCTGGCTATCACTAGGTCACTAACAAATATAGTCATCTCAATTTGTTGGGTTGGCTCAGATTTTTCACCTCAACACAATCATCACATCGGGAGTAATATATGACAGCGTAGGACCCAAATCAATCGGCGCATACATATCATAAGAGATTACTGAAAATATATCTGGGACAATATCAGAAGGATACTCAAGATCCTATCGCCCAGCTAATGCATAGGTATGGCGCTAGGATCCACTCAGACTGGGCATTTCTCTTTGATCTGTATCACAACCTGCTACTATGCGGCCTCCGCCTAGGAGGCGTGCGATGATGAAGAGAGCCGGCCTACCACTCCCGTAGACCGAACCCTATCTTTACCACGTAGCGATGGACAATCGCGCCTAAAATGGCCTGGCCGAGCACAGGCATAACAAACATCCGAACCCAAGCGGCACGGTCCAGAATGTAACTTTCTGCATTGACTACATCGTGGTACAGGTAATCTCATCTGGCTTGAATCACCCCTATTCCGAGAATTGGGAACTCTGAGACTCTGGGGCGGCCTAGAATTAGTAGATCCATCAAACACGGGTCCAAGAAACTGTGGAGGAGCGCTAGTTGTTGAACGAACCGAGTGCCTGGAGAATTGTTGTCTCGGAGCGCCCCTAAACTCATGATCAAACCCTGGAGAATTAACTCTCTTTCTCCGACCCCTGTTACCGTGGCCTACATCCTGCCACTGAGCTTGAGCAACTACTAACTGAGTCAGTAAAAGAATGGCCTATCTCATCTCTTGGCTCGAGGCATCTGGAGGAGGGACTGGGGTGCGGGAGCTAAAGTTGAGGCTCCCCTCTGATCCTCTAAAGTGGGAGAGATATGGGAAAACCGAGATAGGGCCTTATTTTGGGGTTCACTCTCCTCCATATCCGTAGATGGCCCCCGTTCAAGCCCTTCTGCAATCACTGCCTTGCCCTTCTGGGCTGTAGTAGCTTTTCCTTTCATCAACTTTGCTGAAATCATAAACGCACCATTAGGGAGGGGAAAATCATATAATATGGCTCTATAGCACGATCTAGTAAGAAGAAGAATGGTCATTTTTTTCCTAAATGCCCTGTAGCCTCTTATTTATTAGTGTGGCGCGCAACACACCATAAACAAGACTCTACTAGACACGGCTCGTAGACACTTTCGAGGACCGAACTGCTCTGATACCACTTTTGTCACGACCCGGCTAGGGGCCATGACGGGTACCCGAAGCTAACCACCGAGCACCGCTCATACCTTTACCCATCGTACACATCAAGCGTTCATTCATTAATCTTATACTCAAATTATAGGAAAACCATTTTTCACCTTAAAACATAATTACCTTTATATACATAAGCCCTTCGGCTATCAAAATAATATACATACGATAAGGACATCGTGAGACCATACTACCCACACATGCGTATCTACGAGCCTCTACTAGAGTACTAGACATATGGACGGGACAGGACCCCGTCGTGCCCAAAACATATATGTACACAAAATAATAAATCAATGGCACCTCCGGAACAATGGAGTGCCCTCAAAGTCTGCTAGAAGCTCCTATGAATGGGTCGCCTCCCGTCTACTCCGTGGCATGAACACAGCGTCCAAAGAAAACGGACGTCAGTACGAGCAATGTACGAGTATGTAAGGCGTGGATAATAACATGATAAGAGCATGAGGAGTAGCATAAGATAAAAGAACTGTTCATTTCTCATAATACTTTTTTTTTAACATTCGTCATACATACTTACCCTTTTATTCTCCTAGAGATACACTTGTTACATCCACCTGCTTACATATGCAATAACTTACAATGCAGTACATCCACGTACCCGGCCATATAGGCTCGGTATCACCCGTACTCGGCCCTCCCGGGACTCGATGGTATCCGTACTCGGCCCTTCCGGGACTCGATGCTATCCGTACTCGGCCCTTCCGGGACTCGATGCTATCCGTACTCGGCCCTTTCGGGACTCGATGCTATCCGTACTCGGCCCTTCCGGGACTCGATGCTATGCATACATACATACATATACATAAAAATACATAAATGAAATCAACATCATCCTTAGCATTACCATACATCTATCATTAAAGCATACATTAGAACATTGAAGGCAACTATGGCGATGTCGGGGTGACATGAGGTCGTGGACCCCCGATTACATTATGGAGTGATCATAATCATATATCTCATCAAACTAAAGGAGACTTTTTGTTCTTGGAGATAACATTTTGATTGAGTTATTGATATAAGGAACTTAAATAAGTAAGGTAAACAAAAAATCCTTCTTTTTGGATTCTTTGAACCCACCCAATCAAAAATCCTCCTTTTCTCAAAGGAGAATCGAAAAATCATATTTTCATACAATATCTTAATTGAATTATAAATGATCAATAAATTAAGTTGAATTCTATATCTACACATACCAAAAACATAGCAAAATCCTAGTACCAATCTAATCTATTCTATACTTAGAATCATTAACTTCATGGGCATCATATCTCACTTTAGGATTCTTTAGACTTAAACTCATCATCATCATCCATTATCATACTCGTGTCTTACCTCTTTTCTTTATCTTATACATATGTAGCTCCTTATAGTCATAGACTCATCGTCATCATTATCGTGCTCATAATGTATCTCTTATCTTTATATCATATGGCTATTCATGAACATAGACTCTTATTTTCCGGAATGTAGGAAAAATTCATGGAGAAGGAAGGAAAATCATGCCATAAGATTCATGCCTTAGAAAAAAAGGACTAGCCTCACATACCTCTTTCATTTAACAATTCTATCACTTGATTGTTCTCCTTCGATGCTCGCGTCTCTACCTTCAAGAAAGTTCGTATTAACATTAGCTAATCGATTACAAGAACGTGCTTACTAAAGCTAGAGAAAATCGGGAAGCATCTCCTTTCTTTATACAACCTTCCTCTGGTCACATATCAACTCCCAAACATCCATAACAACACTCACAATATTATAAGCAACAATCATCATTCATCTACATTATTCACATTTCACAATTTCACTTCAATTCCTCCATAATCATGGTCATAGTTTACTATTGCATTTTCTCACATATAATACTTATCCCATGTTCTAAATGTCATTCATAACATACTTACAATCACAACATATCAATATTCATGACTCATTCCATACTACTACTCAAAATGACACTATTCTTACATTCATAACCCATTTCCTATTTCCTTCTACAATCCAAGTGTTTCAACTTTTCAATACCTCAAACAACATGGAAATACCATAAAAATCACCTTAGATAACGGAAGAATAATCTTTGAGTGGAAATACTCTTCTTACACCAAAACCCTAGTTCACTTCCATTGGAATTCCTTGACTTGGATGAACTCTAGTGAGCTTCTTACACTTAACTATCTTGGTTTGATGAAGTTGATCTTGAATCTCTCTTGAGTTCTTATGGAAGAAGTGTGTGGAACCCTCTAGAAGCCTTGAGAGAGATGAAGAAGTGTGGGAAATGAAATTAGTGAAGTGGGATCACATTTATATAATTGAACTTAACTCAACCCGTCGGGACTTCCACGGACACTTATACGGTTCGTAGAACATTGCACGGCCCGTATAAATGGCCGTGGTTCACCACCAGGCAAACATCATCTCTGCTGGGTGTTATACGGACCCTTATACGGACCGTATAATGTCATACGGACCGTATAAGTCGGTCGTATAACCCCATTTCCCTTAAATGATCTCCGTCGTTCATTTGATCTCCAATCCTTATGGAACCTTCATGAAACTTGTTTAACACCTCGTTAAAAATATAAGGGACATTATAACTCTTCTCCCAGACATCATCAAATCATCGCTAACCTAACACTTGTAAATCCTTTCCGATTCGTAACGTATACCTTACCTTTCTTACCAAACTTTCTTCTCTTACTTCGAATGCCTTTGAAATCTCAATTAGGATCATCAAGTGCTATTTCTTACTTATCGAAACATCGTATACTTCGTGCCCTTCACTAGTCTATTCATTGTACATGAACGGAAACATTTCCAAGGTGTAATAGATTTCCATTATGGAATCATCATCATCGCTATATCTCACCTTGAAGGAACAACTATCATAAGATAAGATCAACCACAATGAACAACATAAATAATCATGCAACAAATCTCAATAATATCATTAGAACATCAAGAACTATAAGCTTTAGTATTACTAGAAATGGAGTCATCATGGAGGACATTTGTATATGTGCTCGTATCGAAGTGATCATGCCATAAGAAGGAAAGGGTTAGACTTAACATACCTTTTCGTCTCCTTAACTACTTACTGTTCCTCCTTCCAAGCTCACTAATCTACATTCAAGAGGATTTGTACTAGAGTTAAGTCTTGAAAACACTCATAAGCTCAAGCTAGAGTAATTAGTAACGGAATTTGGGCAACACTTCCCCCATTTTATCTACTTCCACCAAATTCCAAATCAACTCCCAAACTACAATAACAACATCAACAATGCCATGATTAAGAGCTTTCATTCAAATTATACTCAATACAATCCCAAAATTTCTTCTCATAATTAATTTATAACAACAACTTCAACACAACCCCTTATACACTTGTGTACAACACTTGCTCAACATCATTATTATCCCTCATAATGAGATTATGCTCCATACATCCTAATAATTATAGCTCAAGTTAATTTACTACTCAAAATATCATCCAATTCATATCCGAATTTCTTTTTTTTCACTTTCTTTCCTTAATCAAGTTGTACAACCATCAGGAAACCTTAATAACATATGATAGAGAGGAAACCTTACCTTAATCACACAAGAACAAGCTTCGGATCAAATTATTCAACTAGGATGAAACTTCCGACTTCAACACCAAAGGGATGCTTGAATTTTACAAACCCTAGTGAGGCTTCTAACACTTGAATCTCTTGGTTCTTACTTTTTAATCTTTGGTTTCACTTGGGGTTGATCATATATGTTGGAGAAGTTTCTAGAGGTGCTTGGAGACTGATAAATTAAGGGAAATGAGATAAAAGTGAGAGGGTACAAGATATATCATAAAAAAATCTGGCACCTACTTAGATTTACGGTCCACTTTTACGGACCGTAAAATTATACGGTCCGTATAATTGGACCGTAAAATCCAATCAGGGGCTCACCCCTCCTGGAATAATTTATGGTGGGGTCAGCCAGATATACGGTCTGTATATCTAACTGTAAAATCTAAATTTTCCTGAAACATATTTTCATCAATTTGTTCAGCCTTTAATCCTCTCAACGCATACTAAGCATGGACTTAAACCCTCATATGCTTAAGATGAGCATATCTAATTGCCCATATCCTCGGAAATAACTCGGCTTCCAAAACGATGACAACCATCTCATGAAGAACCTTCATGTACGAAAATACGGAGTGCAACATTCTTCCCCCTTAGAAATGTTCAACCTCGTACCACTATCAACCTACCACAGCAACCCAAAATATCCAATGCCTTACAGAGCCACAATAACAATAACAACAATGGCCTAACACGACAAAGAAACTATAAAATTGGACATTACGCACCTGAAGCCAATGGCGTCTCTGTCTGAATCTCTTCTAGAATAGGTAATAAATGTGGATGCCTGGACTTCATATCTTCTTCAGCTTCCTAAGTTATTTTTTCTTATTACTATTTCTGTAGAGAATTTTGACTGAAACTACATCTTTAGTCCTCAATCTACGAACTTGTCTGTCTAAGATAGCAATGGGAACATCTTCGTAAGATAATTGCTCCGTAACCTGAACACCATCTACGGGTACAAATCTGGAAGGATCTCTAATACAATTGCGAAGCATTGACCCATGGAAAACTGGGTGGACTGACTCTAAGTCTGAATGTAGATCTAACTCATAGGCCACCTGGCCTACTTTGCATACAATTCTATAAGGTCTAATGTATCGAGAGCTAACTTTACCCTTCTTACCAAATATCGTAACGCCTTTCATCGGTTACACCTTCAAGAATACCAACTCATCAATCTGAAATTCTAAGTCTCGTCGGTGATTATCAGCATAAGACTTCTGACGACTCAAAGCGGCCAATAACCGATCCTGGATAAGCTTGACCTTCTCCAATGGATACTGGAATAACAAATATTGTTATATGCAAACTCAATGAGTGGAAAATGATCATCCCAACTACCTCCGAAGTCTTGCACACTTGCCCGTAGCATATCCTGGAGAGTCTAAACGGTACGCTCAGCTTGTCCATCAGTCTGGGGGGTGAAATTGTCACACCCCAACCTGGGTGAGGCGTGACTAGCACCCGACATTTTATGAAAATCGAGCGAACTAACTTATTACTCGTATTCTCTATGTCTCAAATGATAAAATAGGGCCAACAAGGCCAACTATGAATATGGTATCATGCATACGTATAAGTACCATAAACTTACGACGTCAACATCTCCACTTAACAAAACATAAATGAGCTGTATACAGGAACTTATCTGCCAAGCCTCTATGAACATGACTGAAGTACAGAAGTCGGGACAGGGCCCCCGACATACCCTTGATACAAAATGCATATACAACCCAGACTCAGCAATGCTCCAGGAAGAAGTGGAGCCCACCAAGCAAAACTAGTACCTGAAGGCAGCCTACTGTGCAAGGTCCTCGTCTCGTCTGTCTATACCTGCGGGCATGAACGCAGCGTCCACAAGAAAGGATGTCAATACAAACAATGTAATGAGTATGTAAGGCATGAATAAAGGAATAACAACAGACATGAAGCATAAAAATGAGACAAAGTGATAATCTGTCCGCCTGATTGCCTCGTAAGGTGAATATCATGCATGCTTGGCTTTTTCTTTGAAAAACATTTCTCATACATATATACACGAAATAGTAATGCTGCGGAACGTGCTGCTCGATCCGTAAATAGATTATATTTTCACGGAACGAACGGCCCGATCCATAAATATATAATAGTGCCGAGGAACGAACAGCCAGATCCATACCCATATATCCCGCGTCCGGGACGTTGTCATAATATACCAGCTCATCAGGTGGCTATACGTATATAACGCCTCGCCCTTTTCCCATATCCCCTATATGCATATATATATATATATATCATATACATGTATAATATAAGTATCATGCATGAGAGCCCAAATAAAAGTTACGACTCTATCGAAGTGACGTAAGGTCGGTAACCTTTGATTATCTTATGGAACAATCATCACCGCTTTATCTCACCTTGAAGGAACAGTGATTATAAGGTGAGATCAACAACAATGAATAAAATCAAGGAAATCATGAAATACATTGTCACGCCCCAAACCATGGCCTGGGTGTGACACGGCACTCGGTGCCTGATTGTCTATGACCGAGCGAACCCATGGTTGTTGAGTCTAACAGTTGTATCATGAAAGCATGCAAGATATAAAATGAACCAAGATAATACTCTAACTCAAATATAATAGAGGATGCGGAAATAAATGTTTTGGGGCAAAACCAACATAACTGACTAAAGATTGTGTCTATAAAACCTCTATAATCAAAATACTGTAAGAATAACTAAGTCAGGACAAGACCCTGACATGCCTCAAATACTAATGAACTAACTAATACTCAAAAGCTGGAAATAGATGGGAAGCCCTGAATGGCAGGGGCTCACCCACTAGCTGATGTACTCAAAGTGCTGGAAGCTAAGCGGCTGTTGTATCCTCCTGAAAGTCAGACTCTGCACCGTGAAGTGCAGGCCCATGCATAAGGACATTAGTACATTTGAATTGTACAAGTATGATAAGAAACTGAAGCAATGACAAGGGATACATAAACAATAAAGTATAATGAAACTGAATACTCATATCATGAGTTGATCTGTATAGAAACCACCTGTGCAAATATCATGTAACTATGGCCTCGGGCCTAATAAATAATGAGATCTCGAAGCTATGGCCTCAGGGCCAAAATAATTAAATATTCATATGAATCATAACTATGGCCTTGGGCCCAATCAAACATGAAGCAATAGGGGTAAAACTGACTACTGACTCTTTATCATGACTGATGACTTAGACTGCATTCTGAGACTCATAGATTGAATTACAAGTCTTTTAGATTAAGCTAAGGTCCATCTCATGCATAAACAAGTATGACCATAATCAGAAAGCTGAACTCTAACCCTAATTTATGAAAATCAAGAACTAGGGCAAAATTATGAACTTGCTGGATTACTGGGAACTATGATTATTGAGGTATGAGGATGATTAAACAATGTTCCTCATGTAGATAGTATGCTTAACATACCTGGAATTTCTCCCAAACTTGAATAATAATTTGGTCTTGGAAAAGAGTTCCAAGGTTTTGCTCTTTATGCTCTTTAATTGGGTTTTCTTGAAAACCCTATATTAAGAACATGGTTTCATGATTAGATTAAGAGCATATATGATATAATTGATACAAAAGAGCTTGGAATGACTTACCTTGCTGTTGTGGTTTGTTGGGAGAAGAACACTTCGTTTCTAAGGCTTGGAATTATGAAAAACGAAATAATATAACTGAAGGCTGGTATTTATAGGTTTTGGTGCGGGTTTGGAAATACGGACCAAAATACGGTCCGTATACTGATTTATGATCCGTAAACCTGGACCGTAATTCAACATATTTCAAACAGAATCACTGCTTTATGTTTCCTTCTTAAATACGATCACAGTTTACGGGCCCTATTTAAAAATACGGTCTGTATTTAACAATATAAAATTCCATAAAGCCAATTTCCAGAATGCACAGTAATTTTTTGTGTCACTTTATGACTTGAAATACGAGCCGTATATTGAAATACGATCCGTATTCTGGGGCGTAAATCCCCATTTGATAGCTGAAAAGAAATTTTCAATTCCAACATTCTTTATCTGGTTTTCTAAGTCTAGAACCATGGTCAAAGCTTAAGTTAAAGGTCTAAGCTGTAACATAAGCTCAATAATCTCATCATAGAATTTAAACTCATAAACTTTGAAACTTCTAGGAACAGGATCATTATCATCATTATTTTCATCATGAAAACATAATCTTCTTTTGCGTCATAAGAAACTTTAAGAATCATGAATCGCTAGCTTTTGGAAATAAGGACATTATGGAAGACATGTATGGATTCACAAGAAAGAAGTCATCATTGTCATCATGGTCCTCATAGAAAACATTTTGTCTTTAATATCACAAAAACCTTGAGAATCATGAACTTCTAGCTTTTTGGGAACAAGGATGTTATGGGAGACATATATGGAATCGTAACGTAAGAGTCATGCCTTTAGAAAGAAAGGAGCTAGCCTTAACATACCTTTCGGTCCCCTTAGCCACTCGACATTTATCTTCCCAAGCTCATAAATCAACATATAAACCATTCATACTATTGTTAGGCTCAATATCATATGCCCATCTTAAATCCTCCATTTAATTCTATTTAGAATCTGCCGAAATTCGGGTAGCATCTCCCCTATTTATATGCCTAGCCCGAAATGACAATCCAACAACCAACAACAACAAGAATAATACCAACATCACAACAACATGATCAACACCAATCGGCTCCATAAAACATCCCACACGATGTTTTCCAAGTTTCTTAACTAACCAACTTGTTATACAACTATTTAATAACTTTACCTCCATAAATAAACCTAATTCAATATCAATGAGGGAAGATGCATACCTTAATTCCGCTAGGAGTGCAATACCTTCACTTCTCACCTTGAATTCAGGCCAAGACTCGGCGCAATATGATTTTATTATCGCAACTATACGCTGTCCGGACCAGAATCCAGGAATTATACTTGGTTTGCATGAAAACTTGATGGGTAGAAGTTGGAAGAAACTTCCAGAATATTTGGGATGATTTTAGGGGTGGTTTGGAAGAAATAAGGGGGGTAAACCCCTTTATATAATGTTTTAGGCTCGGGTTGCACCGACTTAAAAAGTACTCAACGTGTTCGTGCTGAGTAGTGGCGCGTTGGCTCTGGGTTATCTGTCACCCCTTCTGCGCGTTCGCGCCACCTCCTGTCGCATTCGCGCAGAGTATTTTTTTAGCCTACCAGCTCAACTTGTAAAGTCCATAGCTCCTCGCTCTGACACCGTATCGATGAGAGGTTTGTTGCGTTAGAAACTAGACTTCATGAACTTTACTTTAGGCTTTTTTTTTTTTTGCCTCAAAACTCCTCATATACTAAGAGATACTCCTTCCTCAAGTAGGGCCAAAATTACCCCTCATATTCTTTCCAAAATCCAACAACTTAATTTCCTTGATTCACTTGCCCTCTAAATCCTTCCGCCACTTATGATATGAACTTAAACCCTCATAACATAAGATAAACGCATTAAATCTCATGTATCCTGGGAGGTAAGACCAATGTCCACACTTGAAATAGCTAACACTTATAAATCTCAATGTATAGAACCACGGGTTGTAGCATTCTCTCTCCCCCCCCCCCCCTTAAAAAACATTCCTCCTCGAATGTTGAAGTAGAGTTTGCTCTGAGGTAAATGTCAATGTTCTAACTACATTTGCTATTATTTACCTTACTTACGCGCAACTTGACTTGCTCATTAAGACTAAACTTATTTGAATTGCGCCACTTATCCTTTTCTTTTTGTGGACATGTTCAAGGTCGTTCCTTTTCCTTACTAACTCTTCGTGCTTAGTCATTCTCGTTAGTTATTCACCTCCATCGTCTACACTCCTATAGACTCTTTTTTTTCCCCGGTACATATCTTTTATCTAATTTCTGATCCCATTTCATTTTATTCAGGAATTTTTGTTCTCTCCGATCTCTGCGTATCCTTCCTACACTTCACAAAAATCTCCGGCCTTTGTGTTGCTGGGGTTGACGTGTTTTCCCTTTGAGATAATTTCAAAACTGGTCATATTAGAGCCTTCTTTGCTTCCTTACGGTAGTCGAATCAATTCCTGCGGTATTTTATCTCTTAGCTAGTGCATTTCTAAAATCCCTTGTTTAATCCTTTCTTCCTTAGATTTGACTTATTGCGTTCGAGCTGGCTATTCATATCTCTTTTCTTTAATGGTTTCTTTTTTTTTTCAATCACTCATAACGTTTTCTAATCCTTAGGTCGGCTAATAAATTTGGGGTTGAATTTGGAAGTTTGTTGGAGATTAACCAAGGTTCCCTGTCATGCAGCGAATTCAAATCGCTTCATTCTTTCCTCTGTCTGTAGCCTTCATTCATCTCTTTCCAATAAGAGCCATTATTCTTACTTGTTCCACAAGGTTCCATTGTCACCAACTTATCCTAATCGAACGCGATATCCTCTGATCATTTCCTTCGGGGTTCTCCTCTTACCTTTGACCTTCTCTCGACTTTCACTTAATAAGTCTTTCCCATAATTTTGATGCACCTATCTGTCATTTCAGTTTATCAATCAAGTGGACCACTTAATTCTTTAAATTCCCTTCTTCTCTCTCTATATCCTCAAATCCTTTTCTTGCGATCTTGTTTTCAACTACTTCCATGACTTCTCCTTTCGTTGGCTTGGCCCAACCTGCTTCGTGTCTCTTTATTTCTTTACTAATGGTCAACTTCTCTTATTCGGCTATGATACTTTTCCTTACTCACTTCTCTGGTGCTATCTTAGATTATCTCTCTTAGTACTGGTCGACTTTATATATATAGCATATCATGCCCTTTCTACTTCTTGGCCGGATCCCTTAATTTCTTATAATCTCATCATAGTTCCATCTGTGTTAACGCCCTGGTGATTGGTATTAACTTTTCCCTACTAACGTCCTATTATTCTCAATGATGATTTGTCCTCAAATTGTTTACCCAATGTATATCGAGTAGCCGAGAGGTTTATATTCAAATTGGACTCAATCAACCGAACTTCCTTTCACAATCCGTCCATGACAACAATCATAACACAATACCTTATACACTTGTATACGACCTTCCTCATTATCATTATTATCTCTCATGGCAAAGTTACATTCATAACAAATTAACAATCGCAACATAAGCTGGCTTATGACTCAAGATGTCTTTAAATCCATATTTGGAACCTTCCTCCAATTTTCTCTCCTCAAATCTTAACATAATTAACAAAATCTCGCTTAATCACACCCTTCTATAGGTATTCCCCTTTGCTAATATCTTCATTTCCTCTTATACTAAAATCTCCTTTTTGTTTCTTTCATTATCTTGTGAAGTACTTTGCTGCATATTTGAAAGTAACTCAGAATGTGAGCGATTTGAGCCATAGCTAGGGAACATAATGCATTTTATTGATAGGATTTATTCTTTTGGTCTTTGCTAGTTTTTCACCATATCGTCATGCATTCTTGTTCCACCTTTGTTTCATTTCATATACAGCTGCATTTAGTCCGTTCCCACTTTCCGTTAGTAAACCGGTACATCTCAACTTTGGCTTCTTCAAGCCGATATACTTGCCCCTTTTCGAGCTTAGGAGTATTATAGTTCATCTCGAAACTTAATTTAGCTTTCCCCCGCCTTTTTAGGAATATTTCCATATACCAGTAATATTCAAATACTCGCCATCTCTGGTAAGCATCTGGGCAGCTTTAGCGGTCCTCTAACTCTTTATCCCATACAATACTGGAATGCCTTTCATTCTCTGATTTTAGTCATTCCTCCTTCATTAGCTGAACTTTTGTACCGAGTCAAAAGCTTACACATATGGAATACAATTCTGACCACTTCTTCCTTTCGTGATCATTAATCCTCTAGGCCAATGAATTAATGGCGACATCAAAGTCCTTCAGGCTCTTTATGGAGTTTCTTCCCATACACTACTCCTTCAGCTGAAATCTTCATTCATAATTACCTTTTTACTAAGATCTTTGAGATTCTTTTTAATACATTCAAGCCATTTTGCACGAAGTTACTCGTCGTTATCCTTTTTCGTTAACACTACCAACCCTTAGTCCCTTATTTAGGTCTATCTGATTCCATCTTTCTTGCAATATGACTTTAATTCTTTTACATCCTGTATCTTCTGTAACTAAGATTTTTACATCATCCATAAGCTTTTGCTTTCATGTTTCCATCCCTAATTCCTCTTCGTTTCTCCATTACTTGGCCTTTTGTAGAATCCTTGTTCTAGAACTTCGAGTAAGGCTTTCCTTGAGATCTTCCAACCTTATCCTTTTTGAAGTGGTTCTTGGTTCCTCTTTCTTTTACCTTAGTTCTACCTTTCTCTTATATTCATATGTCCTTATATCCCTACCTCCGTACAACGTCCTTACCAATATATTTTATGTGATAAAAGGCCCTTGTCGATATCTGGCTCTTTTAGTAACGTACACCGTTCTCTTACCTCGGTTACCCCTTTGTACTCATAAATCATTAGCATATTTATACTCAAGGGTCGTATTTAAACATATACTTATCCCTTCCACTTCTTACCTTGAGAAGAAGTTACAACTCCCATCATAAGTCACACCCATCTAACTATCCTGACGCCTCACTAATGAAACACTTTGAAAGATTCAATTGACCCAAGTTTTGACCTGATCCGACCAGCAATATAAGGAGTAACAGATAGCAGTGTAGGACTCAGACCAGTCATTGCATATACATCTAAAGAAATACTGGCAATTTACCTGCAACAATGTCGTGTGAAGACTCAAGACTCTGTCGCCTAGCTAGTGCGTAGGTATGATACTGAGGATCACTCGACCTGGACTCTCCTCTTTGATATCTACCCCGGTCTCCTGATGTCTGAGAGCTTTGCTCTGGAGGGTGTACGAATGATAAAGGACCGGCTGTTGATCCTGGGGGCGGGACCCTACCTTTACCACGCATCCATGGACAGTCACGCCTAATATGGCCTGGCCGAGCATAGGCATAGTAAACATCTAACCCCAATTGGCACGGTCGAGAATGCAGTTTACCACACTGGGTACATCGTAGTATAGGTGATCTCGTCTGACTGGAACCAATCCTAATCTGAGAACTGAAAACTCTAAAGCTCTGAACTGGCCCAGAATAAATGGATCTATCAAACTCGGGTCCAGAAAACTGTGAAGGCGCACTAGTTGTTGAACGAGCTGAGTGCCTAGAGAATGACTACCTCGGGCCACCTCCAAATTCACTGTCAATCCTTAAAGACCTGACACTCTTCCTTTGACCCCTATTACTATGGCCCGCAACCTGTCACTGATCTTAAGTTGCTACTAACCGGGCCAGCAAAAGGATAGCCTGTCTCATCTCCTGGTTCGTGGCACCTGGTGGAGGTGCTGGAGCAAGAGTTGAGGGCCCTTCGTGCTTCTCTATAATGGGTGAAGTATGAGAGGTCCGGCATGGAACCTTATTATGGGACTCACCCCTCTCCATGCCTGCCAGCGGTTCTTGCTAAATCCTCCCTCCAACCACAATCTTGCCCCTCTGGGCAATTGTTGTTTTCCTCTTCATAGGCGTCACTGAAAACATTACGCACAGTTAAGAAAAGGGAATCCTGATAACATAGTTCTATCGCATGATCTAAGATGAGAAAGGAAGGTCAATCATTCCTAAATGCCCCGCAGCCCCCTTTTAAAAGTGTGGCGCGCTTCACACCCATAAACAAGACTCTGCTAGACACGACTTGCAGACAACCCTAGGACAGACCTTCTCTGATACCACTTTGTCACACCCCAACCTTGGTGAGGCGTGACTGGCACCCGGTATCTTACGGAAATCGAGTGAACCAACTTATTACTCACATTCTCTATGTCTCAAATGGAAAAATAGGGCCAAGAAGGCCAACTATGAATATGGTATCATGCATACGTATAAGTACCATAAGCTTACAACGTCAACATCTCCACTTAACAAAACATAACTAAGCTGTATACAGGAATCTGTCTGCAAAGCCTCTATGAACATGAATGAAGTACAGAAGTCGGAACAGGGCCCCCGAATACCGTTGATACAAAATGCATATACAACCCAGACTCAGCAATGCTCCAGGAAGAAGTGGAGCCCGCCAAGAAAAACTAGTACCTGAAGGCAGCCTATTGTAGAAGGTCCTCGTCTCGTCTGTCTATACTTGCGGGCATGAATGCAGCGTCCACAAGAAAGGACGTCAGTACGAACAATATACTGAGCATGTAAGGCATGAATAACAAAATAAAGAGAGACATGAAGCATAAAAATGAGACAAAGACATAACCTGTACGTCTGATTGCCTTGTAAGGCGAATATCATGCATGCTTGGCTTTTTCTTAGAAAAACATTTCTCATACATATATACACGAAATAGTAATGCTGCGGAACGTGCAGCCCAATCCGTAAATAGATTATATTGCCGCGAAACGAACGGCCCGATCCATAAATATATAATAGTGCCGAGGAACGAACGGCCCGATCCATACCCATATATATATATATATATATATATATATATATATATATATACACACACACACACACACACACACACACAGACATGTATAATATAAGTAGCATGCATGAGAGCCCAAATAAAAGTTACGACTCTATCGGAGTGACGTAAGATCGGTAACCTCCGATTATCTTATGGAACAATCATCATCGCTTTATCTCACCTTGAAGGAAGATTGATTATAAGGTGAAATCAACAACAATGAATAAAATCAAGGAAATCATGAAATAAGCTCAATAATCTCATCATAGCATTTAAAAGCATAAACTTTGAAACTTCTAGGAACGGGAACATCATCATCATCATCATCATTTTCATCATGAAAACATAATCTTCTTTTGCGTCATAAGAAACTTTAAGAATCATGAATCTCTAGCTTTTGTAAATAAGGACATTATGGAAGACATGTATGGATTCACAAGAAATAAGTCATCATTGTCATCATGGTCCTCATAGAAAACATCTTGTCTTTAATATCATAAAAACCTTGAGAATCATGAAATTCTAGCTTTTCAGGAACAAGGATGTTATAGGAGACATATATGGAATCGTAACGTAAGAGTCATGCCTTTAGAAAGAAAGGGAATAGCCTTAATATACCTTTCGGTATCCTTAGCCACTCAACGTTTATCTTCCCTAGCTCGTAAATCTACATATAAACTATTCATACTATTGTTAGGCTCAATAGTTAGGCTCAATATCATATGCCCATCTTAAATCCTCCATTTAATTCTATTTAGAATCTGCCGAAATTCGGGCAGCATGTCCCCTGTTTATATGCCTAGCCTAAAATCACAATCCAACAACCAACAATAACAACAACAATACCAACATTATCAATACCAATAGGCTCCATAAAACATCCCACAAGATGTTTTCCAAGTTTCTTAACTAACCACCTTGTTATACGACTATTTAATAACTTTACCTTCATAAATAAACCTAATTCAATATCAATAAGGGAAGATTCATACCTTACTTCCGCTAGGACTGCAATATCTTCACTTCTCACCTTGAATTCAGGCCAAGACTCGCTGCAATACAATTTTACTATCACAACTATACGCTGTCCGGACCAGAATTCAGGAATTATACTTGATTTGCATGAAAATTTGATGGTCGGGAGTTGGAAGAAACTTCCAGAATATTTGGGATGATTTCAGGGGTGGTTTGGAAGACATAAGGGGGGTAAACCCCTTTATATAACATTTTAGGCTCGGGTTTCACCGACTTAAAAAGTACTTAGCGCATTCGCGCTGGGTTGTCTGTCACCCCTTCTGTGCTTTCGCGCCACCTCTTAGCGCGTTAGGGCAGAGCATTTTCCTGGCCTGCCAGCCCAATTTGTAATGTCCATACCTCCTCGCTCCGATACCGTATCGATGAGAGGTTTGTTGCATTAGAAACTAGACTTTATGAACTTCACTTTAGGCTTTTGTTTTGCCTAAAAACTTCTCATATACTAAAATATATTCCTTCCTCAAGTAGGGCCAAAATTACCCCTCATATTCTTTCCAAAATCTAACAACTTAATTTTCTTGATTCACTTGCCCTCCAAATCCTTCTGCCACTTATGATATCAACTTAAACCCTCATAACATAAGATAAACGCATCAAATCTCATGTATCCTTGGAGGTAACTCCAATGTCCATACTTGAAACAGCCAACACTTATAAATCTCAATGTACAAAATCACAGGGTGTAACAGAAATGCTGTGCTAAGACTCACCTGAATCCCCAAACCCTTCTGGAAAGACTACTAGAAATTAGCTGTAAACTGCGCACCTCTGTCGGAGATAATGGATACTGGAACACCATAGAGTCGTACTATCTCTTTGATATAAAGCTTTGAATAATCTTAAGCTGAGTACGTAGTTCTGACCAGTAGAAAATCCGTTGATTTCGTTAGTCTATCCACAATTACCCATATGGAATCATACTTACGCTGAAATGAAGAAAGCCTATAATGAAATCCATATTAATTACTTCCCATTTATAAGTCAGAATTTCAATAGCTTGTAGTAATTCACCGGACTTCTGATGCTCAATCTTTACCTGCTGACAGTTAGGACATTGAGCTATGAACTCTGCTATGTCTTTCTTTATTCCGTCCCACCAATAAATTGACTTAATATCATGATACATCTTTGTCTCTCCCGGATGAACAGAATAACGAGAACAATGGGCTTCCCCCAAAATCAGGCGACGTAACCCTATAACATAAATCTATCCCACGATCTAAGATGAGAATGAAAGGTCGATCATTTCTAAATTCCCCGCAGCCTCTTGTTTATAAGTGTGGCGTACTTCACACCCATAAACAAGACTCTATTGGACACGACTTGTAGACAAACCCTAGGACGAACCGCTCTGATAGCACTTTTGTCACAACCCAATCAGAGGGCTATGACGGGCACCCGGAGCTAACCTCCCTAGCACCTCTTAACATACATCTCATAATCATATCTAGGTGGACCACAAAAGTAACTCATAACTATCATAATCTGTAAGGGCATGAGTCCAAACGATAAATGCATATATATATAATCATAATCAATTATGCCCATATGTGCAAGCCGACAAGGCAGCCAAAATGATACACAAAAAAAAAAATCGATGAGGTTATAGGACATCTAACCATATAAATCTATCTATGAGCCTCTACATGGAGTGCATAACATCATAAAGACAGGACAGGACCCCGCCATGCCTATATATGTACACAAAAGAATAATACAGTTAAACCGTAGCTCCAGAACAAATGAAGCGCTCCTATACAATAGCTGATGAAGAAGCCTAGGGGTCAGGTCCGTCTCTCTGTCTACCTACAGGCATGAACACAGTGTCTACAAATAAAAAGGATGTCAGTACGAATAATGTACCGAGTATGTAAGGCATGAGTAAAAAATTAATGGAAGCATGAAGATATCATAAGATAAAGAGATCAGCCTGTACCTCTAAATGCCTCTTAAGATGAATGTCATGCATGCTTAGCTTTAAAAGAAAAGCATTTTGGTACATACATATATATAGTATCCTGCCTGGCCTTTTAGGCTCGGTGTTATTATCATATCATCATCATCTTGCGTCCAGGGCATTCCACATTTTGAGTAACATCATAACCTGCCCACTGCAGTGGTGTGCACATTTACGTGCCTGCTCAGCCGACTATAGAGCGACGCGGTGTGAGAAAATACATACATATATATAAAGCATGCATGAGAACCCAAATGAAAGCTACAATTCTATCGGAGTAATGTAAGGTCTGTAAACCTCCAATTTCCATTATGGAATCATCATCATCGCTATATCTCATATTGAAGGAACAACTATCATAAGATGAGATCAACGATAATGAACAAGATCAATAATCATGCAACAAAGCTCAATAATATCATAAGAACATCAACAACTATAAGATTTAGTATTTCTAGAAATGGAATCATTATGGAGGGTATTTGAATATGTGCTCGTAAAGAAGTGATCATGCTATAAGAAGGAAAGGGTTAGACTTAACATACCTTTTCGTCTCTTTAACTACTTAGTGTTCCTCCTCCCAAGCTCACAAATCTACATCCAAGAGGATTCGTATTAGAGTTAAGTCTTGAAAACACTCATAAGCTCAAGCTAGAGTAATTAGTCAGCTAACGGAATTTGGGCAGCACTTCCCCCATTTTATCTACTTCCACAAAATTCCAAATCAACTCCCAAGAAACAATAACAACATCAACAATACCATGATTAAGAGATTTCATTCAAATTATACTCAATACAATCCCAAAACTTCTTCTCGTAATCAATTTATAACAATAACTTCAACACAACCCCTTATACACTTGTATACAACACTTGCTCAAAATCATTATTATCCCTTATAACGAGATTATGCCCAAAACATGCTAATAATTATAGCTCAAGTTGATTTATTACTCAAAATATCATCCAATTCATATCCGAACTTCTTATTTTCATTTTCTTTTCTCAATCAAGTTGGACAACCATCAAGCAACCTTAATAACATATGACAGAGAGGAAACCTTACCGTAATCACACAAGAACAAGCTCAGGATCAAATTATTCCACTAGGATGAAACTTCCAACTTCAACACCAAAGGGATATTTGAATTCTACAAACCCTAGTGAGGCTTCTAACACTTGAATCTCTCGGTTCTTACTTTTTAATCTTTGGTTTCACTTGGGTTGATCATATATGTTGGAGAAGTTTCTAGAGGTGTTTAGAGACTGATAAATTAAGGGAAATGAGATAAAACTTAGACGTACTAAATATATCATAAAAAAATCTGGCACCGACTTAGATTTACGGTCCATTTTTACGGACCGCAAAAATTATACGGTCCATATAATTGGATCGTAAAATCCAATCAGTGGCTCACCCCTCCTTGAATCAATTTATGGTGTGGGTCATCCAGATATACGGTATGTATATCTAATCGTAAAACCCAGCTTTTCCTGAAACATATTCTCGTCGATTTGTTCAGCCTTTAATCCTCTCAACACATACTAAGCATGGACTTAAACCTTCATATGCTTAAGATGAGCATATCTAATTCCCCATATCCTCATAAATAACTCTCCTTCGGAAACTATGGAAACCATCTCATGAAGAACGTCCACGTACGAAAATACGGAGTGCAATATTCTTCCCCTCTTAGAAACATTTGTCCTCAAATGTTAACGTCTTAGGAATCCTATTGAAATTTTGGCAGAGTTTCCCCTGTAATCGTACCACTATCAACTTGCCACCGCAATCCAAAATATCCAACGCCTCAGAGAGCCACAACAACAATGGCCTAACACGACCAAGAAACTATAAGAAGAGGACAGTACGCACCTGAAGCCAATGGCGTCTCTGTCTAAATATCTTATAGAATAGGAAACAAATGTGGATACCTGGACTTCATAGCTTCTTCAGCTTTCCAAGTCATTTCTTCCTTATTCTTTGTTTCTCCAGAGAACTTTGATCGAAACTGTCACGACCCGTCTAGGGGCCGCGACGAGCGCCCGATACTTGTACCGGACACCCCTTGTCTATCATATTACCTTTATTACTAAGTGGGCCATATGAACTGCACCCTTTTTTTTTTTGACATATACATTAGTAACATAATAATATACATAGATTAACAAGCTTGAACAATACATTATACAACGACAAGGACAATCAGAACCCCAAACATCTACTGTGCATAGCTGTCTACGAGCCTCTAACATAGTATACATATACATAGGAAGGGCCGAGTACTGTCGTGCCCGAATACATATACAAGAGTAGTACCAAAAGACTGTGGCTCCGAAGCAACTGGAGCTCTGCTATCTGCCGATAGAACTCTTAGAAACCAGTCCGTCTACCCGCCGACCGCGCGCGGCATGAACGCAGCGTCCACAAGAAGGGACGTCAGTACAAATAGTGTACCAAGTATGTAAGGCGTGGAGGTAAACAATGTAAGTATAAACATAAGTAAGGATCACCATGTCATAGGTTCAGAGGATATATAATGAAGTAAGAAAATAACCTGTGCATAGGAAGGCCCTTTTCAGGCCGGATACTATGTGTGCTTATCTTAGGAAGATATCTCTTATCATAGACATAGAAAATAGAGAGCGTAATATGACATACCTTATCATATAATATCATGTCGCACTATATCATAGGAGATCATATCATATCATAGCATGGCGTGTCATAGTATATCATGGCATAGCATAGCGTATTATAGTATATCATAGCATAGCATAGCGTATCATAGCATATATCATAGCATAGCGTATCATAGCATATCATAGCATAGCATATCATATCATAGCATATCATAGCATAGCATAGCACCGAACAACGTCGGCTCGCCCACATAGCACCGAATATATCGGCTCGCCCATATATCCCGCGTCCGGCATCCCGCGTCCGGATGATAAGCCACCGACCTGGTGGCAATGAAACATAGTTCCCTTTCCAATTCCCAAATGTCCCTTCCCCCATATCCCCATGTACATATTCATATTTCATATACATATATCATATGATATTATATCATGTCATATTATGCGATGTCATAAACATTTCCTCATCTTCAAGATCATCATTTCCACCCTTGAATCATAGTCGTCGTTTTAGTTGTAAAGACTTTCAAAAAGTGTACAACTTTAATTTGGAGAAAATAAATATTTTAGAAAACATTTATAAATTTTTAGAAAGGAAAACAAGCCTTGGAATCGATGAACTAGTTAAAACGACTATCTCTTAATAGTCGAAATAATAGCCCAAAAGTTTCCTTTAGATTCTACTTCACAATACGTCAAATGGAACAATAAAGAAAATCCGGGAATAAAGGGGCCCACCTTGGCCCAATTGAGGCGGCGTATCAAATTTACGTATTCTATAATTCATGGCGCCACTTATGAGGATCTTAGTGTAATCGGGTCCTATTTGTGTAAGTTCTAGATGTCTAGGAACTTTTCCAACAATTTGCGCAATTTCTAGTTCAATTCTATTGAATGAATAGTAGCGAATTTCAATCTTGGATTCCGAGAAAAGGATTGGTCCCCGAGGCTCGTATTCGACTTAGTACGTCTAAGACATGCCATAGAAAGAAAGGTGAAGCCTTACATACCTCTTTCCACTCCTTTTGCTACTTCAAATTCACGTTGCAATCTCGTCAAAATCTGCGAATTGGTCATGTTTACCAAAACTCTCATTAGTATACTTAGAGTTAGAATCTTAAGGAACCACTTGGCTACCGAAATTTCGCAGCAAAAAGATTTCCTCCGTAAATGTACCATCCTCAACATTTAATTTGGTCAAATTCTCATCAAACACAATCCGGGAATTCAAACCCGGCCAAACTATCAACCATAATTCCAACAACAACAATGCCAACAACTTCCATACTCAAGCAACTTACTACTTCTTCCAAAAACTTTCTAACTTTAATGAAAACAATAACAACCTCATAAGCTATATTCCAACAACATCATACTAATCATATCATCTTTCATGCATGCAAGACATTACATTCCATCCATATAACTTCTAAAACAAGTCTTCACTACTACAACTTCACTAAGGTTCCTAGACATTCATTAGCAACATAGAATCCACAACATAACAATGAGCAAAATACTAAATAAAATTGACTCATTCTCTTCCATCCTTCACCCTAACCTCACGGCCAACACCAACATACATACTACAACTTCTCAAAATTCATTCAACTTCCATTTTCTTCACATATCATCCACAACAATAACAACCAAACACTAAACAAAATAATTGAAATATGATTCCTACACATACATATATATACACGGCCACATGCCATATTCCTCTCTTTCATGAATTTCATCCATTTTAGCATACTATAACACATATAAACCATGTAGAACACATAGAACAAGATTAGGATTTACCTTTCTTCTTCAACTTCTCACTTGCCTAACTCTTGGCAACTTGTATGATTTTGAACCTTTCTTGTTCCAACAACAACTCCACCTTGTTGTGCACCCTTTACTTAGTAGGAAATAATTTTTAAAGAAATTTTTGTCAATTTTTTTCTTGGAATTTTCTCTTGGCCGAATGGCCTCTAGATTTTCTCCTTTCTTGTTTTGTTCTTCTTTTCTTGAAAATTCTAGAAATTGTTATGATAGAGATGACTTAGTCATCTTATTTAATACCATGCATGAATTAATTTTGGGCCTAGCCCACCTTATGGCCGGTTGGGCCTTTTTTTTTCTAACAAAATATTCAAGCCCACTTATATTTTGGGCTAGTTCTTGTAATTCATGAAAACAAATTTTCCAACTTCCAACTTTGCCCTTCGTCTTTCTTCCATAATCCCACGAGTCATATTGCGAATTTCCCTTTATGCCCTTGACCTTCCTCATTAATTCCGCTTCTAAATTTTTCATAAGCAACTCATATGCCAAACAAAATAAAATATGGCCTCGCTTGTTGTCTTCCCGCGATTGTTTCGAATTATCCGATTATACTAAAATGCGGGTTATAACATCCTCCCCCCCTTTAGAACATTCGTCCTCGAATGTTAAACTGACCTCATGGTGCATTATAATACTTCGGGGAGGTCTCCTTCGTAGATATCTCACATATCGCTCAACATATCCACCCCTTCCGCTAGTCTAGTCCGTCTCCGTCTCTTATAACTTTTATAGGGTTTATAACCACCCCACACACTCTAATTTACACGGGGCTACCTAATTTTACATTCGTCTCTTGTCCCCACATTTATGGAATTTTTAACATATTTCCCAGGGGGTCACCCATCGTGAAATTACTCTCACCCTAGCACGCTTAACCTTGAAACTTTAATGCATCTCGGCGTCTTAGCCTTAGTATTTTCGCCTCCACTCTCTCGCACTGCTTATATCACATAATATAGAACAAGTCGGAGTCTTAGCAGTTTTTAAAACGCCCACGTAACACGTCTTCCCTTTTATTTACAGTTCTACCCTCCGCAGTCTCTAGTATTCACTGTTACCTGTACGTATGGTTACTTTTCGTCCTAATTTTCCGAATTCCCCCTCTATTCAATAATACCAAGAGCGGTAGACAATATAATAAAATCGGGGTCAATTTAACGTATACATGTAATAGAGAAATGCTGATAAGGTACCTGTAGCAGCATCTGGGGAGGGTTCGGGATCCTGTCGTCCCGCCAATGCATATATGCGGTGTGGAGGGCCGGCTGAACTGGATGCTCCTCCTCTGCCTCGACCACGACCTGCGGGAGTCTGGGAGGCCTGTCCCGGAGGGCGCACAGACGGTGACGAACCCACTGCTGACCCGGTGGCCGCGCTCGCTTCCTTCATTCCTTAGCGGACAATCTCGCATCAAATGGTCCATCCGTCCGCAAGCATAACATGCACCCGTCTCGCGGTAACACTGCCCAGAGTGTGGTCTGCCACACCGAGCACACCGTAGTGGGGGTTGCCCTGTCCTGCTGGAATCGGCTCTGTACTGGGACCCTGAAGCTCTGGTACCCTGATCCGGTCCCGAATAAGCAGAGCGGTCAAATCCCCCATCCGCAAATCGAGGTGGAGCACTGGCCACCGATTGGCCTGAATACCCAGATTGCTCCTGTGCCTGCCCCCCTCTATATTCGCTCCTGGCTCCGGAAAACCTACCCCTTTTCCTGGAACTCCTGTCCGGATATCGTCCCCCTCTCGTGACCGATCTTTGTTCCTCCGGGGGTTTGGGCGTGGGCCCGGATACGGGTAATAGTCATCCCATCCCGGGAGTGAAGCCGTCAAACACTCCTTGATTATATGTGGCCCCCCCCCACTCACAAACCGGTATACGTGGTCTCCCCTATCGCCCTATCATGGCTGGAGCATACCGAGCTAACGAATTAAAACGAAGGTTGTATTCTCGAACACTCATACTTCCCTGTTTAAGATTTAAGAACATCTCAGCCCGAGCTCGTCGAACCTCCGGTGGTAGGAAGTGTCGTAAAAATGCCTCCGTAAACTCTTGCCAAACCGGGGGAGGGGCATTTGCTCCCCTCGAAGATATCCAACCAGTATACCACAAAACCGCTACATCCCGCAACCTGTATGACGCCAATTCCACTGACTCTGTATCTGAAGCATGTATAATCCTCAGTGTCCTCAGCATCTCGTCTATGAAATTCTGCGGGTCTTCCTCTGGTTTTGACCCATAAAACTCCGTGAGGTCGAAGGCATAAAATCACGGGCCCCGGCACTTATCGCCCGTCTCTCCCGGTCCGTATCTTGCCGCCGAGCCCGTGCGGCAACCAACCGGGTTAATAACCGGATGGCCTCCGCCATCTGCTGACCTGGAGCTGCTGGCGGTGGAACTGGGGGTGCGGGGGCTGGAGCTGGAACTCTTTCAGGCTCTACTGGCACAGGGGAGCTTCATTATGAGATTCTCCTTCTTCTAGCTCCCGTTCAACCCTCCTTCCAGCCGCTGTCTTGCCCTTCTGGGCTGCCCTCGCTTGCTTCTTCGGCGGCATTACTGAAACCATAACATAGGATCAGGAAAAGGAATATGGAAGCTGGTGACATAGCTCTATCGCACGATCTTAGAATACAAAGAAGGTCATATTTCCTAAATGCCCGCGCCTCCTGTTTATAAATGTGGCGCGCTACACACCCATAAACAAGACTCTACTGGACACGGCTCGTAGACAAACCCCTAGGACCGAACTGCTCTGATACCACTTCTGTCACGACCCGTCTAGGGGCCGCGACGAGCGCCCGATACTTGTACCGGACACCCCTTGTCTATCATATTACCTTTATTACTAAGTGGGCCATATGAACTGCACCCTTTTTTTTTTGACATATACATTAGTAACATAATAATATACACAGATTAACAAGCTTGAACAATACATTATACAACGACAAGGACAATCAGAACCCCAAACATCTCTCGTGCATAGTCGTCTACGAGCCTCTAACATAGTATACATATACATAGGAAGGGCCGAGTATCTTGTCGTGCCCGAATACATATACAAGAGTAGTACCAAAAGATCGTGGCTCCGAAGCAACCGGAGCTCGCTATCCGCCGCCGATAGAACTCTTAGAAACCGGTCCGTCTACCCGCCGACTCGCGCGGCATGAACGCGGCGTCCACAAGAAGGGACGTCAGTACAAATAGTGTACCAAGTATGTAAGGCGTGGAGGTAAACAATGTAAGTATAAACATAAGTAAGGATCACCATGTCATAGGTTCAGAGGATATATAATGAAGTAAGAAAATAACCTGTGCATAGGAAGGCCCTTTTCAGGCCGGATACTATGTGTGCTTATCTTAGGAAGATATCTCTTATCATAGACATAGAAAATAGAGAGCGTAATATGACATACCTTATCATATAATATCATGTCGCACTATATCATAGGAGATCATATCATATCATAGCATGGCGTGTCATAGTATATCATGGCATAGCATAGCGTATTATAGTATATCATAGCATAGCATAGCGTATCATAGCATATCATAGCATAGCATCATAGCGTATCATAGCATATCATAGCATAGCATAGCGTATCATAACATATCATAGCATAGCATAGCACCGAACATATCGGCTCGCCCGAATATATATATATCCCGCGTCCGGGCATCCCGCGTCCGGGATGATAAGCCAGCTGACCAGGTGGCAATGAAACATAGTTCCCTTTCCAATTCCCAAGTGTCCCTTCCCCCATATCCCCATGTACATATTCATATTTCATATACATATATCATATGATATTATATCATGTCATATTATGCAGTGTCATAAACATTTCCTCATCTTCAGCATCATCATTTCCACCCTTGAATCATAGTCGTCGTTTTAGTTGTAAAGACTTTCAAAAAGTGTACAACTTTAATTTGGAGAAAATAAATATTTTAGAAAACATTTATAAATTTTTAGAAAGGAAAACAAGCCTTGGAATCGATGAACTAGTTAAAACGACTATCTCTTAATAGTCGAAATAATAGCCCAAAAGTTTCCTTTAGATTCTACTTCACAATACGTCAAATGGAACAATAAAGAAAATCGGGAATAAAGGGGCCCACCTTGGCCCAATTGAGGCGGCGTATCAAATTTACGTATTCTATAATTCATGGCGCCACTTATGAGGATCTTAGTGTAATCGGGTCCTATTTGTGTAAGTTCTAGATGTCTAGGAACTTTTCCAACAATTTGCGCAATTTCTAGTTCAATTCTATTGAATGAATAGTAGCGAATTTCAATCTTGGATTCCGAGGAAAGGATTGGTCCCCGAGGCTCGTATTCGACTTAGTACGTCTAAGACATGCCATAGAAAGAAAGGTGAAGCCTTACATACCTCTTTCCACTCCTTTTGCTACTTCAAATTCACGTTGCAATCTCGTCAAAATCCGCGAATTGGTCATGTTTACCAAAACTCTCATTAGTATACTTAGAGTTAGAATCTTAAGGAACCACTTGGCTACCGAAATTTCGGCAAAGCATTTCCTCCGTAAATGTACCATCCTCAACATTTAATTTGGTCAAATTCTCATCAAACACAATCCGGGAATTCAAACCCGGCCAAACTATCAACCATAATTCCAACAACAACAATGCCAACAACTTCCATACTCAAGCAACTTACTACTTCTTCCAAAAACTTTCTAACTTTAATGAAAACAATAACAACCTCATAAGCTATATTCCAACAACATCATACTAATCATATCATCTTTCATGCATGCAAGACATTACATTCCATCCATATAACTTCTAAAACAAGTCTTCACTACTACAACTTCACTAAGGTTCCTAGACATTCATTAGCAACATAGAATCCACAACATAACAATGAGCAAAATACTAAATAAAATTGACTCATTCTCTTCCATCCTTCACCCTAACCTCACGGCCAACACCAACATACATACTACAACTTCTCAAAATTCATTCAACTTCCATTTTCTTCACATATCATCCACAACAATAACAACCAAACACTAAACAAAATAATTGAAATATGATTCCTACACATACATATATATATACACGGCCACATGCCATATTCCTCTCTTTCATGAATTTCATCCATTTTAGCATACTATAACACATATAAACCATGTAGAACACATAGAACAAGATTAGGATTTACCTTTCTTCTTCAACTTCTCACTTGCCTAACTCTTGGCAACTTGTATGATTTTGAACCTTTCTTGTTCCAACAACAACTCCACCTTGTTGTGCACCCTTTACTTAGTAGGAAATAATTTTTAAAGAAATTTTTGTCAATTTTTTTCTTGAATTTTCTCTTGGCCGAATGGCCTCTAGATTTTCTCCTTTCTTGTTTTGTTCTTCTTTTCTTGAAAATTCTAGAAATTGTTATGATAGAGATGACTTAGTCATCTTATTTAATACCATGCATGAATTAATTTTGGGCCTAGCCCACCTTATGGCCGGTTGGGCCTTTTTTTTTCTAACAAAATATTCAAGCCCACTTATATTTTGGGCTAGTTCTTGTAATTCATGAAAACAAATTTTCCAACTTCCAACTTTGCCCTTCGTCTTTCTTCCATAATCCCACGAGTCATATTGCGAATTTCCCTTTATGCCCTTGACCTTCCTCATTAATTCCGCTTCTAAATTTTTCATAAGCAACTCATATGCCAAACAAAATAAAATATGGCCTCGCTTGTTGTCTTCCCGCGATTGTTTCGAATTATCCGATTATACTAAAATCTAAGTCTCGTCAGCGATTATCTGCATAAGATTTCTGACGACTCTGAGCAGCCAATAATCGATCCTGAATAAGCTTGATCTTCTCCATTGCTCGCTGGATCAAATCTGGCCCTACTAATTTAGTCTCCCCTACTTCGAACCATCCAATTGGTGATCTACACTTTCGCTCATATAAAGCCTCATACAGGGCCATCTGGATACTGGAATAACAACTATTGTTATATGCAAACTCAATGAGTAGCAAATGATCATCCCAACTACCTCTGATGTCTAGCACACTTGCCCGTAGCATATCCTCGACAGTCTGAACGGTACACCCAGCATGTCCATCAGTCCGGGGATGAAATGTTGTGCTAAGACTTACCTGAGTCCCCCAACCCTTTCGGAAAGACTTCCGTAAAATTAGCTGTAAACTGTGCACCTCGGTCGGAGATAATGGATACTGGAACACCATGGAGTCATACTATCTCTTTGATATAAAGCTTTGGATAATCTTCAGTTAAGTACATAGTTTTGACCTGTAGAAAATGAGTTGATTTCATAAGTCTATTCACAATTACCCATGTTGAATCATACTCACGCTGAGAACGAGGCAAGCCTGTAACGAAATCCATATTAGTTACTTCCCATTTCCAAGTCAAAATTTCAATAGCTTGCAGTAATTCACCAGGCTTTTGATGCTCAATCTTTACATGCTGACAGTTAGGACATTGAGCTACGAACTCTGCTATGTCTTTCTTCATTCTGTCTGACCAATAAATTGACTTAATATCATGATACATCTTTGTCGCTCCTGGATGAACAGAATAACAGGAACAATGGGCATCCCCCAAAATCGGATGACGTAACCCTACAACATCAGGAACACATATTCCGCCTCGGTACCTGAGAACTCCATCTGTAGAAATCTCAAATGGCGACTCTTTCCTCTGAAAAGATGTATTTCTGTAGTGAACTAACATGGAATATTCATACTGGCGCTCTTCCACTTCAACTACTAATGATGAGACATCTAAATCCTGAATAGTGACTCCCGTATCGCCCGAGTCCAATAATCGAACTCCTAGGCTAGCTAACTGTTGAAGCTCACGAGCCAGCTCCCTTTTCTCTGGTTGAACATCACATAAACTACCTATGGATTTGCAGCTAAGAGCATCAGCTAATACATTCGCCTTTCCAGGATGATATAAGATACTAACATCGTAATCTTTTAATAACTTTAACCATCGTCTCTGCCGTAAGTTCAATTCCTTCTGCTTGAAAATATACTGGAGACTTTTATGGTCCGTATAAATATCCACATAAACACCATACAAGCAATAACTTTACCATGCTGCAGCAACACACAACCTAGCCCAACGCCTGAGGCATCACAATAAATAACATAGCCCTCTGATCCTTCTGGAGGTGTCAGGATCAGGGCCGAAGTCAATCTATTCTTCAACTCCTGAAAACTGCGCTCACAAGCATCTATCCATTGAAACTTAGCTGATTTCTGAGTCAGCTTCGTCAGTGGTGCAGAAATAGAAGAAAAACATTCTACAAACCTTTTGTAATAACCCGCCAAGCCTAGAAAACTATGAATTTCAGTAGGTGTTGTAGGTCTCGGCCAAGTCTTCACAGCTTCAATCTTTTAGGTATCCGCCTGAATACCATCAGCTGAAATAATGTGCCCAAGAAAAGTCACAGAATTCAAGCAGAACTCACATTTTGAGAACTTTGCATATAACTTCCGGGCCTGAAGAACTCTAAGGATAACACGTAAATGATATGCATGCTCTGCCTTAGATCGAGAATATACCAGGATAGCATCAATAAACACAATCATAAACAAATCTAGGAAAGGCCTAAATACACTATTCATCAAATCCATGAATACCGCCAGTGCATTAGTCAACTTGAACAACATTACCCGAAACTCGAAATGACCATATCTAGTTCTGAAGGCCGTTTTCAGAATGTCCTTCTCTCTAACTCTCACCTGGTGATACCCTGATCTTAAATCTATCTTTGAGAACCATTTGACCCCCTGCAATTGATCAAACAAATCATCAATCCTTGGAAATGGATACTTGTTCTTTATCGTCACCTTATTCAGCTATCTGTAATCAATACACATTCACAAGGGACCATCTTTCTTCCTCACAAGTAACACTGGTGCTCCCCACGGTGACGTACTAGGCTTGGTAATACCTTTCTTGAGCAAATCCTTCAACTGCTTTTTCAACTCCCTCAATTCTACAAGTGTCATTTTATAAGGAAGAATAGATATTGGCTTAGTATCCGATAGTACATCAATGGAAAAATCAATCTCCCGTTCTGGTGGAAAGCCTGGAAGCTCATTCGGGAATACATCTGGAAACTCATTGACTACTGGAACAGATTGAAGAGTCAGCAACTTTGCTTCTGTAACTTGAACCCGTACTAGATGATAAATACCGCCTTTAGCAATCATCGTCCTTGCCTTGAGTTAGGAAATAAACCTAGCACTCAGAGACGCTGTATTACCCTTCTACTCTAGAACTAGTTCTCCTTGAAACTGGAGAGGAACTATTTTCGTCCTACAATTAACATTGGTATAACAAGAAGCCAACCAATCCATACGCATAATAACATCAAAATCTACCATATTTAACTCAATCAAATCTGCCATAGTATGACTATCACAGACTATAACCACACAGTTTTTATATATCCGTCTAGCTAGCAGTGGATTACTAACGGGTGTAGACACTTTGAAAGGTTTAATTGACTCAGGTCTTACCCCAAACCGACCAGCAATGTAAGGAGTAACATACGACAAGGTAGTGTTCGGATCAATCAATACATACACATCATGAGAAGACACTAATAATATACTTGTGATAACATTGGGTGAAGACTCAAGATCCTGTCGTCCAGCCAGTGCATAAATACGGTTCTGAGGACGCTCGAACTGGATGCTTCCCTCTATCTCTACCACGACCTGTTAAGGTCTGTGAGCTTTGCCGTAGAAGGTGTACAGATGATGAAGAACCAGTTGCGAACCCTATAGGCTGAACCATACCTCTACCATCTCTCTATGGTCAATCACGTATCATATGGCCTGCCTGACCGCAGGCATAACTAGCATCCGAACCCAAGCAGCACTGTTCCAAATGTAGCTTACCACACCACGTGCATCTTGATAAAGATGGCCTCATCTAGCCTCAATCACCCCTATACTGAGAACCCGAGGCTCTGGAACTCTGACCTAGTTTGGAATGAATACGTCGATCAAATATCTGACCTGCAAATCGTGGAGGTGGACTAGCCACTGAATGGCCTGAGTGCCTAGAATACTGCTGCCTCTGCCCCCGTCAGAACTCATTAACAACATATGAGGATCTGGCTCTCTTACTATAACCCCAATCATGTTCACACTCACTCCTCCGCTGCTGCTGATGCTCCTCAAGATTTTAGGTGTAGGCCTAAGTACGAGAAATATCCATACCTTCCTGAAGTGAGGCTGTCAAGCAATCATCAATTAAGTGTGGCCCCAAACCGCTCACAAACCGATGAACATGATCTCCTATATCATTTACCACAGTTGGAGCATACCTAGCCAGTGAATTAAAACAAAGGCTATACTCTTGGGCGCTCATGCTCCCCGCCCGTCGGATCTCTGGCGGCAAATAGTGCCGAAAAAAAGTATCTACAAACTCTTTCCATACAGGTGGAGGTTCTTTAACCCCCTAGAAGACATCTAGGTATTATACGAATGAACAACAACATCTTGTAATTTATAAGAGGCCAACTCATACGATATCAGAATCAAACGTTATGCGCATTTTAAGATCGGCTGTCAGGGCAGAAAATTAACCCTGCACGAACGCACCAGAAGGTGACGTGAACGCGCAGGGAAAGACCCTGCAATTCAGAGCGAACGCGCCACGTGGTAGCGCGATCACGCGGAGCAAAATTTTAAGTCGGTCTAGGCAGAACCTGGACCGTTATAAAAAGGGGAAACCCTCCCTTATTTCTTCAACCAAACACACCCAAACTCCCTCTAATCTTCTGGAAATTTCCCCAAACTTCCAACACCCACTTTTAAGCCAAAATCAGGTATAATTCCCAAATTCTGGTCCGGATAGCACATAGTTGCAACTAGAAAATTGTATAGCGGCGCGTTGTGGCTTAAGCTTAAGGTGGAGAAGTGAAGATATAGAAAAATTATCAAGAGAAAGGTATGAATCTCTTGTTATTAAAGTTAATCTTGGTTTATTTACGGAGATGGAGCTGTTAAATAATTATAAAATGAATTTGTTGGTGGAAATATGGGATAAACACCATATGGGATGTTTATGAAATATTTTGACATTGAGAATATTATGGTTGATGTTGGTATTGTTGTTGGTTGCTGAACTGAGATTTTGGGCTAGGCATATAAACAGGGGAGATGCTGCCCGATTTTCAGCAGAATATAAAATAGTGTGATTTGAAAACTTGGAACAAGTGTGCGATAATGAGTCTAACGTTAGTGTACATCCTCTCGAATGTAGATTTACGAGCTTGGACGGATAAGCGTAACTAATAGGAGGTCGAATAGGTATGTTAAGGCTCGTCCCTTTCTTTCAAAGGCATGATCCTATGTTATGTTTTTAACTATATATTCCATGACCACCTTGATTTCAAAAGCTAGAAGTTCGCGACTCAAAGGCATGACTCCTTTCCTGATGATCCATAAATGTTTTCCAAAATGTCCGTATGTTCCGAAACAGAGATGTATGATTCTGTAAGCGCTCATGATGACAGCGATGAACATATTTTTACAATGATAATGATGATGTCAAAGATGAGAATATTTTCTATAATGACTATGATGATGATGATTTTATGGTTAAAAGTCTCAAGTTATGAGATCTATGATGATGTGAGAATATTGAGCTATTTTCTTGACTTTCTCAATTTTATTCATTGTTGATAGCCTTACCTTATAATAACTGTTCCTTCAAGGTGAGATAGAGCGATGATGATTATTCCATAATATAATCGGAGGTTACCGACCTTACGTCACTCAGATAGAGTCATAGAGGTTCTTTGGGCTCTCATGCATGCTACTTATGATATATATATATATATATAGGGGATATGGGGAAAGGTGAGGCGTTATAGACGCATGGCCACCTAATCAGTTGGTATATTATGATATCATCCTGGACGGGGGATATATGGTTAAATGGATCAGGCTGTTCGTTCCTCGGCACTATATATATATATATATATATATATATATATATATATATATATATATATATTATATTTCGCGATAAAAATGATATGCTTTCGGATTGAGCTGCACGTTCCGCAGCAATACTATTTTATGTATTCGTGTATGAGAAATGTTTTTATGAAAAGAAAGTTAAGCATGCATGGTATCCGCCTTAAGAGGTAATCAGATGTACAGGTTACTCCCTTATCTTATGTTATGCCATGTATTTTTCATTATGTTACTATTCATGCCTTACTATGTTACTATTCATGCCTTACATACTCGTACTCGCATCGACGTCCCTTCTTGTGGACGCTGCGTTCATGCCCGCAGTTCGGATAGCCGCCTAGTGAGCCGACCGCAGGGCCTCTTTCCGGTTAGCCACGTCAAGCTCCATTTGGACCGGAGCTACAGCCCTTTGGTATGCTATTTTGATATGTACATATATGGGTATGACAGGGCCTTGTCCTGTCTCTTCTACAGTCTGTATTCTATAGAGGTCTATAGACAGTGATATGTAGCCGTGATGTTACGCAGCCTCGTCGGCGCTTGTTTTGTTGTACAGTATATGTAGCGGCCTAATCGGCTTGCGCTGTTACTCTCAGTATTTATGTTTATATGTATGCGTTGGCCGTGAGTTCTCGAGACGGTGTTTCTTGTGTTGATTGTTCAGGAGATAGTATAGCTCAGTTATAGATTGTGTATGGGCCCAGGTTAATCAGTGAGAAGTAAATGCAAGCATAGGAGTGCTTATATATATATATATATATATCACGGCTCATCGGTTTGGGTCGTGACAAAATTGGTATCAGAGCAGTTTTTCCTAGGGATTGTCTATAGACCGTGTCCGGTAGAGTCCTGTTTATGGGTGTGAAGCTAGCCACACTTATTAACAGGAGGCAGTGGGGCATTTAGCAATTATTAACCTTTTCTTCTGTCTTAGATCGTGCGATAGAGTTAGAGTCTAGGAAAGATTATTTCCGACCCTTTTTCTTTTTTCCGTAGGTAAGCACGACGATAAGATGAAGAGATCGCCTCGAATAGTGGAGGTGCCAAGAAGGCCCCCAGAGTAGATCCAGGACCGAACAGGAGGAGCCTCAATTATTCCATTAAGACTAATCCCTCGGAGGACCCAGCGACGATTCCTCCAGAGTTTTTGACTTCCAGGGAGGAGGACCCCTCAGGGGACAGTTATGACACGGACCCGTCTGAGGGTTCGTCTGGGACACCGGAGGAGGAGATCCCCGAGGCCGTACTAGCTGCTCCTGTGGCAGAGCACTACGTCAGACCAGCTACCCCGGTGAGTGTTACGGATTACTCTAGCCCTTTATCCTGGCCGTCGGTAAACCAGGAGTTGCCCGATTATCCATATCCCTCGGACTTAGATGAGAGAGATGATGAAGGCCAGACAAGCAGATGGTGGGTAGACAATGACGAAGAGCACACTTCACTTTATAGTCCACCAGATCAGACTAAGGACCGATCGACTACAGGTATATGAGACTTTATTGGAATTTCCTATGTATGTGCATTTGCTGTAGATTATTACTTAATAGCGGCGAGCGAAAATCCTAAAGGGACCGATAACCAAGTATTTTAAGTAATGGCGATCAAGGTGTTTTCGCCACCATTGAGAATCTTGGAAATTTGGGATGAAAAGTTGTCTTACATGCATATTAAAGGTGATTGTTGAGAATTTCAAAGGCCAAAATAGTATTTGTGTAGTCGGAAAGGTAATAGATCCTTTCTAATTCGTAGGGAGATGCATTACGAGAATATTTTGAAATCTGTTAAGACTTCAACTTGCTCTAGATTATGTGATGAAATTCATGCAGTAAGGTGTGTGCGATCATACCAGTACTAACGCACCGGATTTCATCAGAGTTTCAAGGTTAAGCGTGCTGGGGTGAGAGAAATACTAGGATGGGTGACCCCCTGGGAAGTGTACTAAGAGTCCTACAAAGTCAGACATAAGAGGCAGATGGGAAATTAGAGTAATCTAAGGGAAATTGGAGTATGCGGAGTGGTTGGAAACTCTAAAAGATCGCGAAGGATGAGGCGGACTAGACCGACAAGGAGAAAGAAGGCGCGTCACAACTCTAGAATTGGGATAAGCTCAAACAGTATTTGGAAATACTTTGTAAGCAAGGCGTTAGTATATATATATATATATATATATATATATATATATATATATATGTGTGTATGATATTCCATATGTGGCTATCAATGGGTATGTGAGTCCCAAAAGAACCGACGTTGCTATGTATTGAAGCATTAACGAACGGGTAGCGAAGTTCAAGTGACAAACGTTACCGAGTTCGAGGTTATTTTCACTACGGGTTAGGTTTGCAAGTCCTAATGCAATGACATTCGGGGAAGTAAGGAGATCAAAATGTCGTAAGTGAGTAAAGCTTCCAAGAGGGACGACGGGCAAGGCAAGGGACTATTTGGATAAAATTTGAAAGTAGGTATGTGAAAGGAATAGGGTATGGTAGCACGGACAAGAGATGAATGTGCAGGATTAGAAGAACAAATATTGGTAAATGGGACTGAAGGGAAGTAACCACGAATAGGAAGGGGAAGTGAGGAAGAATAAGCAGGTTCGGTAACAATGTTAAGGGATTCCCAGTTCTTGAGAGGTAATCAAAGAAATAAAGGCACGGCCAAGAAGACATAATCACCTCGGACATGGAGAATCTTTCCTAAAAAATGACTTAAGAATAGAACAGACTTACACGTTTAAAGGAATATTTTACGAACTTCGTGGTCGATATCGTAATAACAAGAGGAGAAGAGGGAGCTAGGAGGAAGGAACCCAAAGAAGGTTAAGGATAAAAGTAGGGAAGGTATACTAATGGGCTGATTAAAGGAAGAGGAGAGCATTTAGGAGTAAAGTAACTGGAAATCTTTAACCATGGGAGTAAGAAGGATACTTTAACGATTTGGCTGTAGGAAACTGATCAATCACCAAGATAAGAACGGGGATGATGGGTTGACACAATTGATTAGAAAATTAATGACATGGAACAAGAATTCCTGTAAAGACCGAGAGATTCAATTATAGAGGAAATAGAATGAATGTAAGGAACGTGCATGGAAGACAATAATGTCCCTTATATTTTTAATGCCGTAATCGTAAAGACAGATAAAGGCTCGACGAACGAGGATGGAGAGAGTGTAAACTGTAAGAATTCCGTGCTAAGAGCAAGAAGTAGCAGGACACTAGGAAAACTTTGATGAACAGCTACAACACAACCGCGTGATTAAGAAGAATTACGAGTAAATGAACTAAACGGGTGAAAGGATTAATAGTAGATGGAAGGGTGTGGAATATTGATAAAATGGTATGGTATAGACATAAATGGAAGGAGAACTTATGGTAAGAGGAATTTTAGAGATGCTATAAGCAAAGTCGGGAAAAAAAGACGAAAAAAAAAAGTAAGGTATAATTGAACACTTCATAAAGGACGCAGTAAATCCCGATGTCCCCATTAACTTGTCGGTCCAGGAAATCATTAGTCATAAAATACAGAGGTATGGAAAGACGGAAAAGAAGGCATAGGAATTGGATCTAACCCTTATAAGTATTCTGATTGAATACAAGATTGTAACTAGCAGAAAGATAGATAAGTCAAACCATACGATGAAGGAACTTCGGCCTTAAGAAGATCATGAAGGGCGACAGATAATTATCGAAGACGATGGATACTCGAAGGCTATTGGTGTATTAGGACCTCCTTAATAAAGGGGGAAGAGCATATTAGACTTGAAGGAAATTATGACGTTCCCAAGCTCCAAAAGAAGAAATTTATTAACTCGAGGCCAAAGATCGAGGCGTATTGACATATCAAGAAGGAAAAGCAGAAACGAATTGGAAATAAGTATGCCATGAGGCAGGTATAGGAAGAAAGTATCAAAAACAACTCAAGAGAGCGCTTCACGCCAACATGAGCTACGTCATTTTTAGACCATGGTTTGAATCCCTCGTATCGAAAAAAATTGCGTCGTACCTAAGTACGCAGCGACATGTCCTAAAGGGTAATAAAGAGAGCAAGAAAGGTCTCCAAGTTAAATTCACAGAGGATGATGGAGAGGATGACGAACCCAAAGGATACTTAGGATGACGACGAAAGGGAATTTTAGCGCCGGAAGGGATAACAATTGTAGCAAAAGGAACAATGATTGGTAGTTTGGCAATTTCCGAAGGAAGGAAGAACGCTGCTCTTATGAATGAAAAGAGAGCCGTACTACCAGATATTAGAAAAAATCTCACGGATCACTAATTATACTGAACATGAGAGCATATACTATGAAATTATATGAACCATCAATGTATAGTTATGCTCAACTACAATTGCAAGAAGGCCACACCGAAAAGCTAACAAGGAATAACGACTGACGAAATGATCGTCGATACAAGGAAATTGAAGATAAATATACTTGCGTTGCAAGAGATTCATAATGAAAGGATTGCCGTAGTACTATGCTTCTGGATTGTATCGTGAGATGTGAGGAAAGTAAAGAAAAAATTGTGGCAGAAGCTCAAAGATGTTGTGAGCTATGAAATTAGTTTGAACGCGAGTTATAGATTGCCCCAAGCGATACGAATCAGATGGTGTGGAAGCATTATGTATATACGTATTTGGATATTGATATAACTGGTCTTGGAAAGGAACTGGGGAGAATAGCTTAAGGAACATAACCATTATGCTCACTAGCGACAAAGTAATATTGGATAAGCATTTGGAATGTAAGGGTAAGAGAGATAGTGACAAGGATGTAAAGGATTAGAGAGCCTGACTAATGAACTACAAGGAGTCGGTACAGTGTATATCTAAGATCAACGGGTATAAAAAGGATAGCCCGAGATGGCACCGAAGGAGTAAACGCAAAGAGGGCGCCGTAAATGAGAAAGGTAGCTGCCCACTAAGAGGGAAACAAGGAGTGAGAAAAAGGGAGTACTCGCAAAATGACGGGTAGTTATGGCATGACAAGGCAAAACTACAAAAATAGAAACTGAACGAGAGTGGGATACTAGTTAATTTCTGATCATGTACATGAGGACAAAGAAGTGAAAGAAGTTGATTGAATGCAATAAAAGAGTTAAGAAAGAATGAGAAGAGACTGACCCAATTTATAGTTTAAGCACATGGTAATCGGACTCTAAGGGGAGAATAACCGCTCTGGGGAATCAAAGATGATGTCGTGGGTTTACAAACTACGACATTCGAGGACGAATGTTTCTAAGGGGGGAAGGATGTTACACCCCGAAAAATTTCGCGCTACCAAGATCGTAGACGGCTTAGTATGAGCTCAAAGAAGAGTAAAGTCATACAAGGATTAAGGATGAAGATTATATGATATGAGTAGCACATGGGAAGTTGAGCAAGTCCTAAGAAGGACCCTTAAGCCAAATATGGGCATAAGCCCTCCAAAGGATAATTTAAGGATGTGTTTTTGGACGATCTGACTTGAAGAGGCCAAAACGCCACTATAAGTTTGTAATTTGGAAACACACCAAAAATGAAATTTGTAGATAATTGAAATAGCTTTCCAACCATGGGTCGTGGGCTCTCATACGATATCGTAATCAAACGCTATACGCGTTTTAAGATCGGCTGTTAGGGCAGGAAATTAACCCTACGCGAATGCGCCAGAAGGTGGCGCGGACGCGCAGGGCAAGACCCTGCAACTCAGCGTGAACGCGCCACGTGGCAGTACGATCGCACGGAGCAAAATTTTAAGTCGGTCCAGGCAGAACCTGGACCGTTATAAAAAGGGGACACCCCCCTTATTTCTTCAACCAAACACACCCAAACTCCCTCTAATCTTCTGGAAATTTCCCCAAACTTCCAACACCCACTTTTAAGCCAAAATCAGGTATAATTCCCAAATTCTGGTCCGGATAGCACATAGTTGCGACAACAAAATCGTATAGAGGCGCATTGTGGCTTAAGATTAAGGTGAAGAAGTGAAGATATAGCAAAATTATCAAGAGAAAGGTATGAATTTCTTGTTATTAACGTTAATCTTGGTTTATTTACGGAGATGGAGGTGTTAAATAATTAGAAAATGATTTTGTTGGTGGAAATATGGATAAACACCATATGGGATGTTTATGAAATATTTTGACATTGAGAATATTACGGTTGATGTTGGTATTGTTGTTGTTGTTGTTGGTTGCTAAATTGAGATTTCGAGCTAGGCATATAAACAGGGGAGATCGCCGATTTTCGGCAGAATATAAAATAGTGTGATTTGAAAACTTGGAACAAGTGTGCGATAATGAGTCTAACATTAGTGTACATCCTCTCAAATGTAGATTTACGAACTTGGACGGGTAAGCGTAACTAATAGGAGGTCGACCAGGTATGTTAAGGCTCGTCCCTTTCTTTCAAAGGCATGATCCTATGTTATGTTTTTAACTATATATTCCATGACCACCTTGATTTCAAAAGCTAGAAGTTCGCGACTCAAAGGCATGACTCCTTTCCTGATGATCCATAAATGTTTTCCAAAATGTCAGTATGTTCCGAAATAGAGATGTATGATTCTGTAAGCCCTCATGATGACAGCGATGACCATATTTTTACAATGATAATGATGATGTCAAAGATGAGAATATTTTCTATGATGACTATGATGATGATGATTTTATGGTTAAAAGTCTCAAGTTATGATATCAATGATGATGTTAGAATATTGAGCTATTTTCTTGACTTTCTCAATTTTATTCATTGTTGTTGGTCTCACCTTATAATAATTGTTCCTTCAAGGTGAGATAGAGCGATGATGATTATTCCATAATATAATCGAGGTTCGAGGCCTTACGTCACTTATATAGTCATATATATATATATATATATATATATATATATATATATATATATATATATATATATATATATATGTATGTATATAGGGGATATATATATAGGTGAGGCGTTTTAAACGCATGGCCACGATATATATGGTATATTATATATATATATATATATATATATATATATATATATATATATATATATATATATGGTTAAATGGATCGGGCCGTTCGTTCCTCGACAAAAATGATATGCTTTCGGATCCGGCTGCACGATCCGCAGCAACTCTATTTTATGTATACGTGTATGAGAAATGTTTTTATGAAAAGAAAGTTAAGCATGCATGGTATCCACTTTAAGAGGTAATCGGATGTACAGGTTACTCCCTTATCTTATGTTATGCCATGTATTTTTCATTATGTTACTATTTATTTCTTACATACTCAGTACTCTGTTCGTACTGACGTCCCTTCTTGTGGACGCTGCGTTCATGCCCGCAGGTTCAGATAGCCAGCCGAGTGAGCCAGACCAGTAGGGCCTCTTTCCAGTTCCAGCCAGCAAGCTCCATTTGGACCGGAGCTACAACCCTTTGGTATGCTATTTTGATATGTACATATATGGGTATGACAGGGCCTTGTCCTGTCTCTTCTACAGTCTGTATTCTATAGAGGTCTGTAGACAGTGATATGTAGCCCTGATGTTACACAGCCTCGTCAGCGCTTGTTTTGTTGTACAGTACATGTAGCGGCCTAATCGGCTTGCGCTGTTACTCCCAGTATTTATGTTTATACGTATGCATTGGTCGTGAGTTCTCGAGATGGTGTTTCTTGTGTTGATTGTTCAGGAGACAGTATAGCTCAGTTATAGATTGTGTATGGGCCCAGATTAATCAGTGAGAAGTAAATGCAAGCATAGGAGTGCTTGGCCAGTAGTGGTCGGGCACTCGTCACGGCTCATCGGTTTGGGTCGTGATAATTTCTCCTTGCAACACCAAAGTTTCCTGGCAACAATCACCACAGCTTTTGAGCCAAAAACCTTCTCGGAAGCCTTGAAAAAGGAACATTGGAGAAAGGCAATGCAGCAAGAGATCCAAGCGTTGGAGGATAAGGAAATATGGACATTAGAAACATTTCCACCGGATACGAAAGCACTCAGATGTCGATGGGCGTACAAGATCAAATACAACTCTAACGGGACAATTGAGCGATACAAATCTCAGTTGGTTAATTTCAAAAATAAACAGGAGGAAGGAATTGAGTACAATGAAACGTTTGCTCCGGTTGCTAAGGTAGTAACTGTTCGGACCTTCCTAGTAGTTGTGGCTGCGCGTAATTAGGAGTCTCATAAGATATATGTTCAAAATGACTTCTTGCACAGTGATCTTACGGAGGAAGTTTACATGAAATTGCCACTGAGATTTCGTGTACCTGGTCCGGACCAAGCGTGTAGACCCCGAAAATTTTTGAATGGTTTGAAACAAGCCCCACGGTGCTGGTTTGCAAAATTATCAAGTGCACTGATGAAATATGTGTTCAAATGGTCATACTCTGACAACTTTCTATTCACGATGCACAGAGGAGATATGCAACTTAACGTTTTAGTCTATGTGGATACTTGATTATCTCCGGCAACGATCATAGTGAAATTAAAATATTCAAATACTACCTACATGCATGCTCTCACTTAAAGGATATGAGACCCTTGAAGTACTTTCTGGGAGTTGAAGTTGCACGTGGAACGACTGGGCTATTTCTCGAAAAGCAACGAAAATATGCCTTGGACATAATCTCTGAGGCCAGTTTGCTAGGAGTTAAACCACTCAATACTCTTATGGAACAGAATCACGGTTTAGCACTGGACCAAGGAGCCGTATTGGAAGATCCGAAACCATACTGACGTCTAGTAGGTAGACTAATTTACCTTAGTTTTACGAGACCTGAGTTGTCGTATTACATGCATATTCTGTCCCAATTCATACAACAACCAAAGGAATCATACTGGAACGCGGCACTCCGGGTGGTGCGCTACTTGAAGAAGAACCCAGGACAAGGCATTGTGATGAGAAGAGATTGTGATCTCCAGTTGTACAGATAGTATGATTCAGATTGGGCTGGATGTCCGCTGACTCAAAAATCACTTATCGGCTGGTTTATCTCCCTCGGGACCCATATCATGGAAGACCAAGAAGCAACACATTCACTCTCATTCGTTAGCTGAAGCAGAATATAAATCAATGGCAATGACGGTCTGTGAGTTGAAATGGTTAAAGGGAATTTTGCATAGTTTGGGTGTTGAACATAATTAAATCTCCGGTAAAAGTGTACTGTGACAGTTAAGCGGCATTATACATTGCGAAAAACTCGGTGTTTCATGAACGGACTAAACACATTAAAGTCGACTGTCACTATGTCCGGGAAGCGCTGCAGTCCGGAATCATACATCCCAGTCATGCGTCTACCAATAAGCAATTGGCCAATGTGTTTAAAAAATCATTGGGCAAATCGCAACACAAATATTTACTTGGCAAGTTAGGTATTTGAGACCCTTATGCTCCAACTTGAGGGGGGTATTGAGATCGAATGTGACCGGACCAGTTGTTCCGGACAAGTCGATGTTCGGTAAAACCTTAGATTGGTAGGAACCTTGTTCTAGTATAATTGTAATAGTTATTTATGGTGAATTTATAATTATGGTAAAGGAGGATTTTAGTTCTTTTAGAACAGGGTTACCTTATTAGACTAGAGCAAGGAGAAACCTTACTTGTATATAAGGAGGTCATTATGATGAATGAAAGGCAGAAAGAATTCTCTGATTATTCTTGTCTCTCTAAATTCTCATCCCTGTCTCGATTTTAAAGAGGAAAAGTAGAGATTATTGAAGATAGAGATCAAGACAGAGTTCAGAATCCATCTTTGGATAAAAATCTTAGCCTAGGGTCATTTACTTGATTATAGTTGTAGTAGTATTCAATCTTTCATAATGTTTAGCTTAAGGATAAGTCTAAGTCTAGTATTGTTTAGTTAGAATATGACTATTGTAGAAGGATAAGAGCTCTCTTGTATTGCTCTTATAAATGGAGCCCTCTGTACTCGTTTATTTCATCATCAATAAATATAAGATTTCTCCTAAATAGCTTGAGAATTCTACATGGTATCAGAGCATTAGAATCCTTCTAGCTACTTAAGTTTTGAAATCTCATAATTAGTTCTTTCTATTCATCCGAAATGGCTCCTGCAACACCTGCTACCAATACTCTCTCAACCTCATTATTGCACCATCTCATTGCTTCATGCTCTGTCAAACTTAAGCCAACAAACTATCTAATTTGGAGGACACAAATACTGTAGCTTATTGAAGTGATAAGATTAACCTATATCATCAAAGAAGTTGCACCTAAACTATCATCTGTAAAAGCCCTTTGGAAAGACTGCTGAAACCAATTATGAGAAGGTTGCTGAAGTTAGTAGCAGTGAAGATGATTGGGAGAAGAAGGATGTTTTGCTCAGGAGTTGGATTTCAGTCACGTTGACAGAACAAAGTATTTATCTCATAGTATCTAGGTTGCTCTACTTCTAAGGAGATGTGGGAGTGCTTGGACGAAGCGTACCTTCAAGAAACGAAGGACAAAGAATTCCAACTCAAACATCAGCGGATGAATGTTAAGTTGGGAAGCACGAAGATGGATGATTCAAAGATATCTGTGATGGACTTGCATCCATACAAAAGTATGTTGATGAAGACAACAAAGTAATCAACTTTGCCAGAGGCTTAGGCCTCAAACACAAGACATTCAGAAGTGTCATGTTAGGTAAGGCACCCTATCCTACTCTAATTCAGTTTGTCAATGTACTCGCGAGTTTTGACATAAAAGAGGATGAAGAAGTGCTTCAACATAAATTCAATATGGCCTTCTCTGTCCAAAGAGGAAGACGAAGCTAGTCTCAAAGAGGCATAGGAAACAATAACTTAAGTCAAGGGGAATATGTTTTAGGCCTGCCAGGCAAGGAAATAATAATCAGAATAATTAGAATACACAAGGTGGAAATCAAAACAAGGGAAAAGATGCATTTGAGGTGTTAGATTTGTGGTACGCATAACCACACTGCTCTAAAGTGTTTCTACAGGTGGGACTATTCATACCAGGCTGCAGATAAATTACCATAAGCATTGGTTGCTGTAAATCTACAGAACACATCAGATGCAGATGCTGTTATTTATATGGACTCAAAAGCAACCAATCACATGACAAATAATACAGGTAATCAATCAGAACTTAAAGATTATAATGGATTTGACAAGATTATTATTGGAAAAGGTTCTTAGTTATACATTAGCCATGTTGGAAACATAACTAGATCAAAGACTGAAGCTATAGGAAGGTCTTGTGGTACCTAAGATCACTAAGAACTTTCTTTCAGTTAGTATGCTTGCAAAGGATAACTCATGCACTCTTGAATTTGACGAATCTCATTTTATCGTTAAGGACAAGAAGATAAGAACACTACTAGCCAAGGGATCTAGGAAAGAAGCACTCTATGCTTTGGAGGATAACAACCTTTATGCATTAATTGATGCATAAGACTGGAAGAATTCAGCTAATATTTAGCAAGTTAGATTAGGACATCCTAGTTTGAAGTCTTACAAATTTTAAGTAGAAATAGTTGCATTAATGTTAGTAGTTGGAATTAAGTGCCTACTGTTTGTTCGAATTGTCAGTTGGGAAAAGGTTGTAAACTACCATTTGGCTTCAAAAATAAAACTGAGAAAGGACCTTGTTAAAAATTCATTGTGATCCTTGGGGTCCTAGTCCTATTGAACCCTCTCAACATATGATATATTATGTGCTGTTTGTAGGTGATAACACAAGGTATACATGGATTTATCCATTGAAAAAGAAATTAGATTTCTTTGAAACATTTCTCAAATTCAAGAAAATGATAGAGATAGTTTTCAAAAGTTATAAAGACATTTCAATATGATAGAGGTGGCGAGTTCATAAAAACAGAATTCATCAGAAACATTTCTTGTCCTAACACACCAGACCAAAATGGAGCTGCTGAAAGAAAACACATGCATATAGTTGAGACTAGTTTAACTCTACTGTTTCATGTCAAAATGCCTTTGTTTCTATAAATGCCTTTGTTTCTATGTGTAGAATCTCTCTTGACTGTTGTGTTTCTTATCAATAGACTGCCTTCTTCAGAATTAAAGATGGAAACTCCTTTTGTGAAGATGTATGGTGCACAACTTGACGAGAACAGTTTGAAGGTGTTTGGATGTAGGTGTTTTTCGTATCTAAAAGGTAGAGCAAAGTTCAATCCAAAAACTTATCCATGTGTGTTCATAGGATATCTACACAAAGGATATAGATGCTATTATCCTCCAACATGAAGAGTGTATATGTCCATACATGTCATCTTTGATGAATCCACACTGCCTTATGTGCACTCAGATCAATCACAGGCAGAGTCTGATGTTTCAACTTACTTAGCTACTTTTGTTAAATTATTCTCTAAGTTGGAGGCACAGAATCTGATACTATCACTCCAGGGGAAATGTTATCAAGTAATGATGAAAATGCAGATGTTGAAACTGGTGATGGTGAAACTTAACATATTTCTCCCGATCAAGATGATGTGATGCCAAATAATGGAACAGCTGATAGTGAAACTGTACCTGGCTCTCCAACAATAATAGGTGATCTTTTATCAAGTGGTGATCTTTCAAATGATCAGTTCAGTAATGAACTAACTGAATCAGATAGCACAAATGATTCAGATGATGCACAACCCAGATGATCACAACCTAATGCTTTTTGTGTATATGATCCTCAAGGTATGAGTTGGAGGTTGATATTTTAGGTTGGTTTAACACTACTAGTCAGCAACCATAAGTAGTTGCTAGCAGTGAGGGTCACTCCAGTCACAATATTGCGGACCAAGTTATTGCAGATGAAGCAGTACTACTTACAGATCACATAGGTATTAAAGAGCAAAGGCATCACATGAGCACAATGTTATATCCCGAATTTTGTGCATTGGGACATTCCGGGCTAACCACGATAAATTAAGGGCAAGACTACTCCGGGATGCGAGGTTGAGATTTTTGACCTTCGATTTTATTTTAATGCATAAGTTGTTTATGAATTTTATTGGTATGGAATATTAAGGGAAATTAGGGGCTAGAAGTTGAAATAAAAATTTCATGAAAAGGGCCAAAGTGGCCGTGTGTTAAGGTGGGACCCACATGTCGGGATTTTATAAAGGACATATGAAGATATATATGGATATTACATGTGAAGTTGAGCAAGTCCTAAGAAGGACCCATAAGCTAAAAATGAGTGTAAGCCCTCCAAAAGGACGATTTAAGAAAACGTCTTCGGGTGATCTGACTTCGAGGGGCCAAAACGGAATTATGAGTTTGGAATTTGGGAAAACTACCAGAATAAAATTGTAGATAATTGAAATAGCTTTCCAACCATAGGTCGTGGGTTCACAGGCGACATCGGGATAAGGAGATATGGACGTTTTAAGGCGAGAAGGTCGGTGGGCCGGAGCCCCAACCCGAGCCCAACCGGGTCGGGCCCATTACCCACACCTTTTTTTAAATGAAATATCAGCCTTTTCTCCTCATATTTCATACCAAAACACCCAGAAAATTCTGGAGAAAAGAGAGAGGAGAGCCTAGAGAGAAAAACTAATTTTGACCAAAATCCGCGCCCCGAATTCCGAAGCCCATGAAGAGAAAAGTGTCGTACGTCGCGTTGCCTTCAATTTGAGCTAAAAATCAACCAAGAAGAAGAGGGTGGACGTGGTGGATGCACACTTGAGGTAAGATTAAGGTTCCTTTTCATTGTTAACAAGTTTATTCGAGTTTATGATTAGAACGGAGGGAACGGTGTGTAGAAATGGATGAAATTCATGAAACTTTGTATGTTGATGTTGAGCCGTGAGTATGGGCTGTTTTGTGACAAGGAATGAACTAAATTTTATTTAGTATTTTTGGTTGTTGTTGTATGGATTCTATGATGAGAATGATGGCTTAATGATTCAAATTGAAGTTGTAATCGTTTGTAGGTTGTTGGAGAAGGTAATGTGATTTTATCATAGTTTCTTGTATTATTGAGGTTAATGTTGTTAATGTGTAGATTGTTGGTGTAGTTTATGAATTTGGAAGAAAGAAATGTGTTGTTGTTATCCCTACGGCAATTGGAAGGTTTCGGGTTTGTGGAATGTTGTCGAATTATGTAGAAAAAGAGTTATTGACGTTAGAATGCATTTTGAATTGATTGTTGATGTTGTTAGTGTGGTTATTGGTATTGTTGTTGAAGATTTGGCGAGTTGAATTCTCGGGGTTATTGAATTCTGAGGGGAAATGCTGCCCAAATTTCGTAGATAAAGTGCTAGCCTAGAATTGAATCCGGAGTGCCTATGGCTAATGTTTGGTATCTAATGATGTTGTTGTAGATTTGGGAAGCCGAGACTTAAATTAGGATTAGCTTAGGAAGCGGACAAGGTATGTAAAGCTAACCTTTCTTTCTTTTGGAATGTCCTAATTGTAAATAGGCTATGATACGAGTCTCGGGGTAACTCCATTCTTAAGATCCGAGCCCGTATACGATTCTTATTCACTTCTTGATGTTGACGTTCTTAATATGGTAAAATTATGGTTCTTAAGTCTTTTGTATAGTTGGATTTTAAATGTTGCATAAAGGACGTTGTTTTTTTAAAAAAAAAAGACTCCGCAACTATGAACGACCGTAACTTTCATAGACGAGCTCGGATCGCTTCGAAACGTTCGTAGGAGATTCTATAATGAATAATGGTCTCCAACTTTCATAGATGGACTCGGATTGGTTTGATACACGTCCGTGGGCCCCGAGACTTTCCCTTGTGTAATACTAATGACTTTTGAAAGGATTTAGCGTGACTAACGTCTTATTCCTCGAGCGTCGATTATTTACTTCTCCATCGAGTTTGTAATGACGATTATGCCCCTAATTTCCGTAAGTTATTTCATATGATTTGATACGTATCTATGAGTCCTAAAGTTCGTTGATATATCTTGAGAACGACATTCGGAAGAAACTTGATTTGACTATCGCCTTGGTTCTAAAATGATGGTTCACTTTGATTATTCTATCGAGTCTTTGAAAATGTTTTAAGCCGCATATAGTTGCTCACGACTCGCTTTCGTGCATATGGTTGTTATCTCTTTCGCCGAGTCCGGGCCGGTCATGTATCGTGCTCACTATGTTATATTCGGTGTGATGCTGTGTTACGGTTCACCGAGCTCCTCGTTAGAGGCCGGTTCCGATTATATTGGTGTTATACGTGTTATGGCGTTATGATGTGTTATGTTGTGTGATGGGGATACGGAGATATGAAACCTTCTCGGTGTGATCTCGCGTTATGGCGCCAACGACGGGCGGCGACCATATTCTAAGAGCCCCATGCATGATTTATGTTTTAATGAGTAAGCATTTTGGTATTTTGGATATTGTATTTACTTTCTGTATCTCTTGTTCTGATTATGATCCTATTTATTGTTTTTCACGCTTTGCATACTCAGTACATATTAAATTGACCCACTTTCTTCGGGCCGCGTTTCATCGTTGTGTACGTCGTATACTTATTTGGACGATCCACTGACTTAAGATTCTGTTCGGTGACTTGGAGCGCTCCCTTGTTCTCGGGAGCCTATGTTTTGGTGCGATTCTTCCGTGCATATGTAAATACTATATGTCTATTCATAGGTATGGTGGGGCCTGTCCGTCATATGATTTTGTTATGACTCTTAAGGTGTAGACATATATGTGTGGGTTGTGGGTGATCCTTTGTTCAGTTGTGTACGTGTGATTTGTGATTTGGACATCCCCCCTATACTATGATAGCCTTACAGCTTATATGTGATATCATACGATGAAAGATATGATTATGATGCGTAAATACATTTGTGTGACTTTGGGCGACGTTTCACTTTTACGTATGTATATATTGTGTCTTGTATAAGTTATTCGTATGCTATTTACGATTAATGGGTGTGTAGGGTGTGCGGTTCGGGCACTAGTCGCGGCCTACGGGGTTGGGTCGTGACACACAAGACACAAGGCACAGTCAGTTCTCATAACACATGTATCTCTTGTTGCAAGTAGAGAAGAGACATATAGGGAACCAAAAATTTCAAAAGAAGCATTGAAGTCCCCACATCGGCTTGCAGCAATGCAAGAGGAGATAGATGTCTAACACAACAACAAAACATGGATATTGATACTCAAAACGCAGGAATGCACATAGCTGATTCAAAGTGGGCACATAGTTGATTCAAAGTGGATATTCAACACCAAGTTAAAATGGAACCATAGACAGATATGAAGCAAGACTAGTTGCTAGAAGATTTTCTCAACTTGAAGGAATTGATTTTGAAGAAACATTCAATCTTGTGTTTAAGGCTACAACCGTAAGGGTGGTACCTATTAGTTGCTATCAGTCCAAAATGGAAAATCCAGTAGCTAGCTATCAAAAATCCCTTTCAACATGGCTATCTGCAGAAAGAAGTACAGATGAGCCAACCTCCAAGGTTCATTGATCCTAGTTATCCAAATCATGTCTGTCTATTAAAGAAAGCATTTTATGGACTTAAATAGGCACCTAGAGCCTGGTTTGGTAGGTTAAGTTTGCATTTACCTCATCTTGGATTCATATGTTGTCACGACCCAGACTGGATGGCCATGGTGCACCCATACCTTATCGCTCGAGTACCGACGTGAATATCATATGACTCTTCTATATTGCATTATAAGGCCAATGAGGCCTACATAACCATAATTCTTAAATATGACGACTTATCAGGATACAACTATGATATGGACATATGCAAACATACGGGCCGACCAGGCTGTAATGAAACATATACATAAGATACGGGCCATCTAGGCCATATGCATATCGAAAGACATCAACCATACTCATATTATACACAGGACACATATCTAGGAGCCTCTAAGAGTGCATAAATATCATAAGTGGGACGAGGCCCCGACATACCCACTACCATCTCTGTACATGTACATATATATATATATATATATATATATATATATATATATATATATATATATATATGCATACTAACAATTGTGGATGAGTCCGGAGGTGTGGATCTCACCAACCATTTCTTTGAGACCCGAAACTTCTTTGGAAAGCTATATACCTGTAAATGGACTGCGACACGACACGCGGCGTTCACAAACAAAAGAACGTCGTATGTATAAAGTACTAAGTATGTCAGGCGAAAAGCATAAATAAAACACGAGCATAAGACATGTGGATATCACGAGAAGAGATATAGAGAAACAACCTGAAACTCTGAACAAGCCACTGTGGGCATCCTTAACTCATGACATGATCATGTGTGCATGCTTGTAAAATCATTCCTCACTGTGGAGGCATATAATATATCATATATCATAATAACAAATCCCTTTGTGGGGTGAGCTCATCATAATTTCCCTACTTATTATATAGGACGCGGTAAATATTTGCCCAACTGATCAGTGGTATGCACAGCTACATGCTTGCCCGGCCGTCTATGACACGGCGAGGTGAAGAAAGAAATCATCTAGGTGCACATTTACGTGTGTGCCCGTCTGACTATAGCGCGGTGCAGTAATGAAAATAAATATACATATATACATAATGCATGCTGACCCATGGTATCCATTCTGAATCTTTTGGAGTGACGTAAGGTCGGTAACCTCCGTATACATTATTAAACTAACTCGTCATCAAGAACATGCATAAGAAGCAGGAAATACCTATTACAGTTCACTTTTATGCGGGTGCATAAAAGCTACTACGAGGTTGTTGGTGCTCTAAATTGGATTTTAGTATTTTAGAGTCGCCATCTAATTTATTATTGAAAAATTAGGAAAACCGGGTAGAAGAATTTTTCAAGTAAGAGAGAAATCCTTTGGTACCAAACTTCGAGGTAAGGGTTCTGGTGATCTCCTATGAAAGGTTTTAAAAATCCTTGTATTAAGAATCCGTAGAATACAGTTGACCTACGAGCTTCAATGTGTAATTAATTGTGATTACTTGCTAAAATACTTTCTTTCTTGCAAAAAACTATCATGCCAATATTATAGACTCCATTTTTGGCAAAAGTCCTTTTTAAGGAAAAATATGTTTTTTAGGAAAGAAGTTTTATAAGGGTTGAAGTCATTTCATTTTCGGACCAAAACACACCTAAGATTTTCTCTCAAGCAAAGTTTCTACTAACTTAACTCTACTAACTTGGTCCAGTGTCATGATTTGAATCCTTATAAGTTTATATATATATATATATATATATATATATATATGGAATATAACTCCCTTGAAAATAGCATAATTTTTTTTTTCTGCGCTAGTATAATAAAGAAAGAGGTTTTATTTATCTTATTTTTAACTCATTCGGGTCAACCATGTTCTACTTTTATATCCCTTTCTCAAACTTGTATTTAAATAGAATTCCTTTTGTTCGATTTTAGCTTTTTGTAGGCCAAGGCCCAAAAACTATTTTTGAGTCCAACTTAAACCATTTTTTATTATACAAGTTTTCAACTACGCTCTGACCAAAGGGTTTTCAATAATACAAGCACAAAATGTATACAAATTGCAAAAAATAAAGAGGGAGAGAGGGGTAGGTGGAGAAAGGTTAGTAAACTAATCCTATCTCCTCGCCTTCTTGGACCTTTTAGATGTATTTATTCCACGTTTGTCGTTTCTTCGTCCAAAGCTCCGAGTATCCAAGTCCTTACTTCGTCATTGTCATATTCAACGAACTTGCTTTATTTTGTACCATTTTTTTAACAAGGCAGTGACTCATTCATAAACGAAGCAGCATCAAGCATAACAACACATTTACTCGAAAGTTGCAGCAACAACTTAGCTCAAATCTTCCCAAAGTACAGCAACAGTTTGCCTTAATCTTTCCCAGAACACAACACTTTTGGGCTCGAGAGTGCAGCAACATCTTTTTCTCAAAAGTACACTAGCCAATACTCTCAAGAGGCAGTAAACATTTGACTGAAACTGAAGCATCGAACTATAGCAGCAAGTCTCAAAATGAAGGCAGCATTATGCGTTTAAACATGGCAGCAATTCTTGTCAAAGTGCAGCACTGGTTTCAACCAATACGAGTATAAAAATGCAACATAAACTCAGCTCCGAGGCAGCAATAATCTCCTCAAAGCAGCGGCTATGTGACAACATTTCACCTTAAAACAAACAACTCATTTGCAGCCAAAGTTGAAAAGTGAAGCGGCAACTCGTGTTTCAAATGTTGCGGCAGAGTAGCAATATGCAGCAGCTCACGGAAACACCACAAGGGTATTTTGGATTTGAAAATTCCCGGTTTATGCAAAAAAGAGTGGGGTGAAGGATAAGTATTCGAAAACATAGAGATTAGGCAAGACAAATCAAATATGAGACATTTCATGTTAGCATCTTAACTTGACCAAGTTAAAATAGATCATTATGTTCCAAAAGAGGTTAGAGTAGCCAATGTGTTGGTTTTAAAACATTTAAAGAAGAACATAGCCACAAAAATGTTCAGAAGTTCCATTTTGAAAAGAAAATCAAACTTCTCTCCCATGTTTACTAGGCTTTGACACAGATCCTCAATATCTTTAAATCAACTCAAAGTAAGCAAATTCATATCCTAACTATCATTTAGGCAGAAGGTAGCAAGACATCATAAAAGGAACAAGATAGCCAAAATCATATTCGTCTAAATATATTTAAAAATGTTTGAAAAGGAGTATGATTTTAGAAGGAGTATAAAAGAACTTAGTCGAACACAAGCTCGAAATATGATCACTAAACTGAGAATCAATTAAATGTTTCTAACAAGAGGGAATACTTATAGCCTATAGGATTAGTAATTATTTTAGCTCTTACGATGCTTCATAACTTAAGCGGGGTGGGGGGAGGGGGGGGGGGGTTGAAAAGTCAAACTTGGATTTTTTTTTTCTTAAAATTACTTCAGAGCGACACCAGCCCACAGATCATTTTGGAAGGACAGTCATCAATTTTAAACAAAACAAAAGAGGAATCTGCCTGGTTTAAGTTTATATACTACTCAAACATAACCACCAATTGACCCATTCAAAACAACTAAACATAAAAGTTACAAACACATATTTCAAAGGAAAGTTATACTTAACCAAAATGTATATTAGTTAATGAATAAGGAAATCACTTAGGCATACTGGAAAGAGAAATTTTGAACTACAGGGAGTATGAATGACTTCAATAAGATTAGAAACGATGGCCTTTTGGTTTTGGGAAACATCTACAGCTCAGATCAAACATGGAACAAAGTGTTAAAATAGTTACTCTAAATATCATTTAAAGAGTGCATGGTCTAGATTGAAACTTTGGGTTAGCTAATTGCTTAAGAATGGGTCTTTATCCTATTCATTTCTTTTAGGTAATTCCAACAGAAATGTGTAAATGTCTTATTCTCATGAACAAAATGGAAGTTAAATACTTCAACTCAAACAAAACTGATTACTTAAATGTTTCAGCTCAAACAGGTCATACGCTTATAAGGCAGTTTGGCAATAATGGAGGAAGGGCTTGATATAGGGTCAGGGACACCTAAAGGGACCAACAACTTACGTCAAGTTGAATTCTCCTACTTATTCTCATGTCAAACAGTAAAAGGGTAAAGAAAAGAAAGGGGAACCCAAACAGAAATGGCATGGAGAATTACAAACTGCATGATACCATTCACAAACACTACAGGAACATGACATAGGACCATTAAAGACTTTCAAAAACAGAGTCCAGTTAATGAGGTTAGGGCATTCATCTTTCTGGAGGATTTAAGAACACTTCTAATGTTAGGACATGAACCATATGAAACTTCAACTAACAAACTAATCACAATAAATTCAACTTACGTCAATCAGAATACAATAATCAGACTTAGGAAATATTAAACCCTGAACCATTACTTATCTAAACCCTCTTGACCTTAAACAAAATGGGACAAGCAGCTAACTAAACAACAGATCTACACTAGGCTGAGATTTACTAATTTAAATTAAGCTAAGGAACATTACAAATGAACTGGCAACAAAGCATTCATACAGTTAAGACCATATGAAGAAAACTTACGCTTAAACTTGAAACAAAGTGATTTGAGACAGATCTATCTTAGCTAAAACAAATCACTTAAGGGAAGCTATGTTGAGTTAAACCAACAATAGTGTTAAACAGTGCATAAGGCATTTTTGTTTGAACTAAATGAGAACCCATATCATATGCTTACACAACTAACCTATATCCATACTAAATGAATAAGCTATAAATATGCTAATCACTTACCAACAAACATTACTCACTCAGAAGGCACCACAATCACATTATAATTAAAACTAAAGGCTGAAACTGAAAGAAGAGCGATCGAGGATTACCTTTTTCGAGAGGGGGGCGACGAGGTTGAGTCGATCACCTTGCAACCAACGCGACAACTAACTCGAACTCAAAAAAAATTATTTTAACTTGTTCGGATAATTTAAAGACTTGACTCACAAGAGAAAATTTCTTGTTTTAAAGCCAAGTAATTGAAAAGTTCAGAACTTGGGGATGTAAAAACTTATTTGAGGTGTCAAAAACCTATCCCTGAGAATAAAGAGAGGGGTTTTTTATATAGGACACAAAATATCCAATTTTTTGGTTCAAGACCGATGTGGGACGGATTTCAAACTTGAAATTTGTTTAGTTTGGATAGAAATTCGAAAACAAAAAAGATTTGAGAAAAAAAGCAAGTTACCGTTTCGAATTTGATCGTTGATGGAAGAAGACAAGAACAATAAATAAATTTGCCCAAAATGGTGAAACCAAGGCTGTGAAAGCTTGAAGGCATTGGAATTTAGCCAAAATGTTCCATGCCAGCTGGGTTTACCATTGGGGTGATTTAGAAGAGAGCCTAGGGTTCGTTTTCTTTTCTGATTTTTGGGGGGGGGGAAAACGATTAAGGGGGGTCTTGGGGATTTAAAGCTTTGTGGGGCGGGTCTTTAGCAAATTTGGGCTGGGTATTTTTGGTGAATTTGGGCCAGAATTGGTCCAAAAAATGAAATATAAAAGGTCTAAATTTAGGATTTAGAAGATTAGCCATTTAATCTAATAGATATTCTTTGGTTCTAAAAATGTCACAAAATCTTATTTTAAGTAGCCGACTTAACTGAAATAGATTAAAATAATATCGAGATAATTTTATTATTCAATTAACTGTAATGACCCGTTTTGTCGTTATCGTGATTATTCCGTTTTTGCCCTCGTTGACCCGTTCCTGAGTCTCGTTAGAACTATTTGGACCCAAGAAGATAGTTGTCATGGCTTCCTAGGCATCGTTTTGAGTCTTGGAACACCCTTTAGAAATGTGACTTTAAGCGGAAATCGTTTGATCTAGAGTTGACTTGGCCAATGAAACCTGCATTGGGAAATCCAAGATAACAGGTGAGTTCGTAGCATGTTTCTATGTATGTCTACGTATCTGGTTTGTGTGTTTCGGGCCTCGGGTGATTGTTGGATTTCGGGATGAAATTGTGAAACTTGGGAAAAGTTTCTGGTGTCCGCTGTAGTGGTATGGTTGCCGCTGCAGTGGTAAGTTGAGTTCCTGGCCTTGACCGTTGTAGCGGTCTGCACAGCCGCTAGAGCGATAAAGGCGACCGCTGTAGCGGTCGACGAGCGGTTTTATAAGCTTAAAACCCTAAACCCTAGTCGTTATTTCTATTCTGACTTGAGAGCTTTGTGGAGGCGAATTGGAGGGTTTTCAAGTGATTTCCTCCCTTAAGGTAACATTCCTACCTTATTATGGTTTCATTAACCTCTCTTAATCATCTAGAATCTATAGAATCTAATGGGTCTTCAAATGGGTTCTTGAGTTAAGTTCTAAGAGCCTGTTTGGATGGGCTTAAAAAAGCAGCCAAAAAAAAAAAAAAGTTGGAGTAGCCCAACTTATTTTTTTTGGCTTATAAGTTGTTTTCGACTTATAATTTGCTTTAGATAAATATTAAGCCAAATGGGCCCAATTATTTTTTGGGCTTATTTTAAGCATAAAATGGCTTATAAGCTACCAGCCAAACACGAAAAAAAAAAAGCTGAAAACAACTTATAAGCCAATCTAACAACTTTCTAAATCATTTTGGGCTCTAAATCATTTTTGGTTCCTAGAATCTTCCTAAATAGTAAGATTAATGTTGAATATAGTAAGATTAATGTTGAATATACTTGAATATGTTGGGAACAAACTAGCTAGATTCATATTTTCCATAAAAAGCTTAAGATTAAAAGAGGGGTTTTTATGGGTTTTCTCCTTAATGAGTTCTTGGCATTAGAATCTTGTATTATTGATTGGGTTAGCTTCATTAAGCATGGATTTGATGATTATAAACTATGTAATCATGTTTCTTCTATTTTAGTGATAAAATTGTGGGATTAAAGTTAGGGTTCTTAGACCCAAATTTGGGGGTTTTCACATTAATGATGATTTGAGAATTAATTGAGTATTTGTATGATTAAAGTAAGGGGTTTTGACCCTTTTGGTATTTAATTTGGTATTTTGGTCATAAAATTCCCGTTTTGTCGTTCAGTTCCGTTTTCCTAAATTAAAAAGTGGGTATTGACCCGAATAGAATATAGTCATTATGGATATCATTATTCATGGTTTCTTACATAGAATTCATATGTGATAGAGTTTGATTGTTTGGAGATGCTTCGAAAGACGAAAAAAGATGTGGGTTTGTGGCTTTGTTCGGTTGCCCTGTGTAGGTTCTGACTTCCCTTTTGGTAGACTCCGGTTAGTTTCCCATATTCATGTATTAGAAGGAACGGAGAATTCATGTGCAGGAATTTGGAGATTTGGGATGGAATCCTAGGATGGTATTGTTGTGTGATTTGTATGTTCGAGCTTGTGGCCTGTAGATTCTTTAGGATGTTTGATTTGGTTTTCATGAGTATCGATAGATTTTATGTGACTTAAGAGTAATGGGTGATACCTATTTTCTGTGTCTCACGATGAGAATTTTCGTAATATGTGATTAAGTGTGTTATGCTGTTAATAGTGAATCTAGTTGATAAATGGAAGGATAGAATGTACCAACGATTGTGATTGAGTTCTAGAATGAGTTGTGACGAATGATTGTGAGTAGGAGGTGAAATTACTTGTTCTAAGCTAATAGACTAATAAAGGAAGAGCGGTAATATTTTATTGCGACTGATTTGATCTGTTGTGTTGGCTTGATGCCACGAGTGAGTAATTAATAATGAGAATTGTTGTTACAACTTGTTTGTGCTATGGTGGTACCTTAATTTGATGTTGACACGTGGATAGAATTCCGTATGACTTGTGTAGATATTGATGATAGTGTTAGCATACCCATGTAAGTATTGGTGACTTTGATATTTAGTTAGCATACCCATGTTGGTACTTGTAATTCGGATATATTGTTAGCTCACCCATTGTTGGTGTTTGTGATTCGGATATATTGTTGGCGTACCATTATTGGTACTTGTGATATTGAGCATGACTATTGATGATGATATATGCATTGCACGCACTCTCATTTTCATGATACATTGTGGAGATACGGATGATACTTGATGAAACACTGTGATGAGTTGGGCTCAATTTTTACTTGAGTGACGTGAGATGGTCGACATTGGATGTTAGTTCCGGAATCGTTGATTGAGTGAGTGCATGGACTCCGCGGGTCCCCCAGAGTGGTGCCGGTGAGAACCCCCCATGGGCAAAGATCCGGGGTCCCGTCTGTCTATTGGGCAAAGATCTGGGATAGGTGGCACTTAGAATTTGCGAGTCACACTGGGTTGTGCTACCGAGATGTCGATATTTCTGTCGGGAGTACATGTGTACACAGCATTGGCATGACATTGCATTGCATTCATACATCATTGCATTGCATTGCATTATGGCTTGTTTGAGATGATTTGGTGTTTACTTGTGATGTTGGATTCGGATTGATATATTGAGACTTGACACAATTGGGATTAGATGTTACTTAGGCGATGATGTATACTTGTCTTCGTTATATGTGGTTTTTACTGGTTGATTTATCTTGTGGATTGTTCGTAGGATCAGTTGTATGTTTGGCCTCTAAAGGATGTAGACTAAAGATATCATAGTGAAGAGTCGACTCCTAGACTAAAAACGAATGGTAATAATGATATATGATTGTCATGATGTTGTTGTGGATCTGGCTTGTGGTTATTAGCGGAAGGTGAATGTCACGACCCAGCCCCGTAGGCCGTGACTAGTGCCCGATTTGGGCACTCGTACCCATCTATCATTAATACCCAAAACAGAAATGTATACATACAGAAAGGTACGACACCGCGTACACATATACATACATATATCATATATACAGACTGAGAATATACAGAACACGAACATAATTGAACAGTGCTACCCACAACCCACGTTTATGTCTACAGGCCTCTAACAGTAATAACAGAATCATATGACGGGACAGGGCCCCGCCGTACCCTGAACAAATATACACAAATGTAACGAAAGACTGTACCAAAATGCGGGCTCGGACAAGGGAGCTCTTCAAGGTGCTGAATGGGGATCTAAGTGGCGGCTCACTCAAACGTGTATACGCACGCACCGCGCGGCATGAAACGCGACCCCGAAGAAAGGGGGTCGGTACGAAATATGTGCGAGTATGTAAAGCACGAGTACAATAAATAGAACCATAACCGAAATTTGGACAATATCGAAATAAGTATAGATATCCGGAAAACAAAAACTTGCCTGTGAGTCATATATCATGCGAGTCCATATCATATCATCAAATCATTATGTACATATGGCGTACCCGGCCCTTCAGGGAGGGACTCGGTAAATAAAGTCATGTAAACATCATGTATAGTAATCATGTAATCATGTAATCATATGCATATGCCGTGCCGGCCCTACAGTGAGGGACTCGGTGAATAGGATCATCAAATGCCATCCTGGCCGCCGTCCCCATATCATCACATCACCATATCATCATATATACATATATAGCGTACCCGGCCCTCTAGCGAGGGACTCGGTGAATAATGCAATGAGACTGTGCACGAATACATACCCGGTCCGGGACTCGGTGAAAGACGTATTAAGCTTGCACGAGCGGAGTAGTGAGAAAACCATATGCAATATAAAACATACAACATTTTACAGAGACTCGAAGGCGTAACACAGATGACGGATCTCATAGCGGACCTTTAATAATAATCAGAGCATGAGTCTTTCGGATGTCGAACTATTTCATATCAGAATAATCTTTCTGGAGTAATTGCAAATTCCAAAGTAGATCATAAGACTCAAATAAATAAATATAACAGTTATTCTGGAGAAATTAGAAAGGTAGCTAAAAACTTTCCTTAGTTTTTTTTATTTATTTCCAAAGTAGTTCAAACGGAATAATAGGGAAAAATCCGGACAAAGTGGGCCCACCTCGGTCAAATGAGGTGGCGTATGTAAATTGCGCGCGTCAAACTTCATAACGTCATTTATGAGTATTTTTAGGTAATCGGATTTCGTTTGCACAAGTTCTAGAGGTTAAAACAATTCTTCTAACTATTCACACAATAAACCATTCAATTCTACTGAATGAAAAAGGGGCGTTTCTAGACGTAGATTCCGAAGAGTAGAGTTGTCCCCAAGGTCCAAATTCGAGCCTAGTACATCTAAGACATGCCAAGAGAAGAAACGGGAGAGCTTTACATACCTTATTCGTCTTCCTCGCTTGCCCAAACTCAAGTCCCGATTTCCTCAAAATCTACAAATGGTCATAGTTACCAAACATTACTATAGGCCTTTTAGGAATGCAATCTTACTCAATATTTGTCTACAGAAATTTGGGCAGCACCTCCCCTATACATATAGCATCCCCGAGAATTTAACTCGGCCAGAACAATCAACAACAACCCAACAACAACACTAACAACAATAACAATCACCACAAATCACAATATAACGCAATTAGTCTACTTTCCAACATAATGCCATAATTCTCATTTCGACTTCACACTTTCAAATCAATACCAACATGCTCTCATTCATTACTAGTCAAGGTCATTACAATATAATTTGGAGCATTTCATAGCATTTCTACAATATATTCTCAAGATATACGAAATATACAAACTTTCCGCCAAAGCCATAATTCATCCAACACTTCTAATTTTTGGCATACTTATTCATAACATGTTTCCACCTTCTAGTTCCATCAACAATCATCATAATTTGCACCCTAGCAACTTAGTTTCCATAAGGTCATAAAATCATACTAAAACACATGAGCTTCTACATTCCATTTCAATGCAAACTTACGTCATTTTACCTTCATTTACGTAATAAGATTCACAACAACACAACCAACATATTAAACAAAATTAATTCATTCTCATTTCTCCATAAGGTACCACACGGCCAACACCTATATTTCCAACTTCAACCGAATTCATTCAACTTTCATTTCCAATATAAATTTCACCATAACCACAACTAGGACACAACACATAATTCAACTCACCATAGATATACAACATATATACACACACGGCCACATGCTATTTTTCTTACCCACTTTGCAAACTTCTATATTTTCATAATTCCTACTCATTTCTACATACTACAACACAAACAAACCTTCATAACATAAGGAAAAGGAATTGATTCTTACCTTTTTCCACAATCTTCTTCACTTAACCAAGTTGTCAACTTGAAGAAACAAGTGCTCTTCCTTCCAAAACAATTACACCAAGTTGTAGAGGACCCTCAACTTAGTAGGATTATCACAAGAGAGCAATTTTTGGAACAAGATTGAAAGCTAGGAAATTCTTTTTTTTTTTTCCTTTTTCTCTCTAGGGCCGAATGGCTCCTCTTTTGTTCTTTCTTCTTGCTTTGATTTTCTTGAAACTTCTTAATGATAAAGACTTCCTTAATATAATTTAGCACATGGAAAAAAAATAATTAATTATGGGCTTGGCCTTGTAGTTGGCCGGCCACCCCTTCTCTTGGGCCTTAATTTTCTTATTTTTTTTTTTTAGCCCAATTGGCTATGAATCTTATTTTGTAATTCCCGAAACAAATTCCCAAAATTCCAATTTTGCCCTTAGGCCTTCTTCGGTGTTTCCACATTCAAGTTCTATAACCGTCATACACATACTAAGAAAAATTCAAGCATGGCATCCTTTCTTATAAATCACAATTATTTCGAATTTTTCCGATTATGCAAAAAGGCGGGATATAACATCCTTCCCCCCTTTAGAACATTCGCCCTCGAATGTTCAACTAGTCCCGTAGGGTCTTATAAGGATCTCGGGGGTTTCCCTTATCACCATACAGGCAGTTCCATCTATTGATTATATTTCCTTTTCATTTTTCCCCCCTTAGCTCCTCAAGTCGTCTCCTTTCTACTACTACTTCGTCCCGAGATCTTAATATATGCAGTGTCTTTAGTATGCAACATTCTTGTCTCACAACAGTATAACAAGGTCCACATATTGGGCTAGACGTCTCCTCCTTGCCGAATCTTGTTACGCTTTTCGTGAAACACATAAATTCTCCTCTTTTGATAGTTGGCTAATTCCGATCATCTTGCTCAAGCCATCTTATACTCAACTTGTAATACTCCAAACACATTACCTCGGGTTATCTCTTTGTCTTTAATTCAATCCTCCTACCGTCCTAACATTCGCTTACGGCCTACCCTCCTGTATTCTCTTTCTTTCTTTACTTGTTGGTCTACCATGCTTACTTCCTACTATTAGAGGTTTTGTGTTTTTCCCTTACTATCTATAAGGCATATCATTTCTATCGAATGACCTTATCGCCCACATCTCCACCTTTGATCTCACACAGTTGTATTTTCCCTCACAACATCACTATAAGCTATTCATTATCGTTCTTTTGCCGTATTGTTCTCTAATCCCACCTTCCAGTGTCACGTCGTTTAGGACCTCCACGATCAATTCCCAGCACTATCTCAATCACCATCTTAGTTTCTAGATTTTTCTATCTTGTCTTGGCGAGGAATCTTACTTATAGCCCGAGTATCCGTATCTCGTATTTGTGGTGTTAATCATCTCTATCTAACACTTGGGCTTCTCGCACTTGCTTCCCCCTCTTTAGGGGTGCACTTATATTACTATCTGATCATATTCGCCTTACACCTGCATTTTCCTCTCTCGGTCAGACCGCACTTCTATTTCGATGTTCCGATCCCCCTTACTATTTATCCGCTCACTTCCTTTCTCTTTCCGATATCACTATGCCAGTACTTCCCAAGTCTACCCTATAGCTGAAACGATACCAATTTGCCTTATGACATTCATTTCATTCATTTTTCTTTTCACTTGAACTCGTTGTTCGTCCGATTAATGCCTCCCGTATATCGGTCACGTTAACTACGGAATACGTTCACCCGCTAACATAGTCATGCACGGAGTATCACACGCTTTCGGTACACACATATAGCGTCGACATCTCACTCACAAAAGATCCCCTAAACACTACTCAAGCTGGCCACAACTCTAGTGCCGTGAGGCACCTTCTTTTCTTTACCGATACAATCCGCTCCGCCTACGCGACCTCCAGGATTTCCGCCTACTCGGGATATTCTAGATCCCTTTAGACTACTCTAGCTTTCCATTGCTTCTTATGACTAAAGTTGTGAAACTTTCGAAACTTCCCGGGGGGGTCCCCGTCCGGAATTTCGTCACTCTAGCACGCTTAACTTCGGGACTACGACGAAATACGGTGCTCTAACGTTAACATAATCGCGTTCGGTGACTACGGACCCTCGCCACGTAATTTGGAGTAAAATAAAGTCTTGACAGATTTCCGGACGCCCTCGTAACACGATTACCGTTTTGCCCCTCTCTCGATTTTCCTATTCACTGTCACTTATGGATATTTCCACTTTTCATCCTAGACTCTCGGGTCCGTAATAACAATAAACACACCTTAATTATCGTTGTTTATAAATACTAGGTTACTAACCCTCAGCTTTCCATCTACCGCTATTACGCAACAATTATATCACAGACACACACATATAAGAATATAAATTCTAGTGAGGATGCATGTACCTGTAGCCGCATCCTGTGGTGCCTCCGATCCGCCTCTCGTCAAAGCAAATACGCGGTTCGAAGGACCGCTGGAACTCAGGGCTCCGCCGCGGCCTCTACCACGGCCTGCTGGCGCCGGCATACCCTGCCCCATAGGGCGCATAGCTGCTGAAGAGGACGAACCAGCGGCCGACCCAGTAGGCTGAACTACATCACCGAACCACCCCTATACGGGCACTCCCATAATATGGCCCTGACGGCCGCAAGAAAAACAAGTACCAGTGCCACGACGACACTCCCCAAAATGAGGTCTACCACAACGAGAACACTGGGGTAATGGGGTCTCGTCGGCCCGGAACCCCATCCGTCCGCGACGCCTCGAAGCTGCGGAGCTTTGACCGGCTCCCGAATACCGGTGCGATCAAATCTCTGCCCGGGAACCGTGGGGGTGCACTCGGGGTGGGCCGGGACGAATACCCCGTGCGCCGCCGAGGTCGCCGCCCGCCTCGAAACTCTCCCGAATGACCGATCTGGCCTGTACCGGGTGGCCTGTCGTGGTCTCTGTCGGCCGACGCCCCCTTATATCGCTCCTCCATACCACGGGCATATGCCCGTACTCGTGCAATGTCCATGCAGGCCGAGCAGGACCATCGACATACGGTGTCATTAATCAAATAATCATCCAGCCCCACAACACATCGATGTACTGTCGGCCGTATACGCTACAATATGAGGAGCGTGTATCGCCAAGGAATCGAACTCCAAACTATACTCCGAACGCTCCTACCACCCCGCTCGTATGTATAAACCTTTGTGAACCCCGGCGCGTTTGGTCTGCGGAGGCAGAAAATGGGCAAGGAAAGCCTCCACAAACTCATCCCATATAGCCGGGGAGCACCCTCACCTCTCGGATGTGGGCTCCCGCGACTCATACCAATTGGCTGCTATGTCGTGCAGCCGATACGACGCCAGCTCTACTGACTCAGTCTCGGAGGCCCTAACAAGCCGCAGCGTACGCCGCATCTGTCTGATAAACTCCTGAGGGTCCTCCTCGGGCTTTGACCCGAAGAACTCCGGCGGATTACAGGTCAAGAAGTAACGAGCCCTCTCACTGTCCGTCCATCCGCCCGGTCATCCCCTACTCCGTGTCTTTGCACACCCCCGCTACCAACCTCGGTAAGCCGGCGGACGGCGTCCCTCATAGCCCGGTCCTCCGCCCCGCTGAGGAGTTGGAGGCTCGGGCACTCGAACCTCAGGGGCGGGCGGTGGAGCCGCCTCCGTCCCCGGTCACTGCGGCCGCTGTTGCTATTCCCCTCGATGGTGATGGGGTGGCGAGCGGCCGACCAAGGGCACGATCTCGGCTCGGGCCGAGCATGGGCCCCGGTAATTCTCTCCGGGGCCCGACCGGTCTCTCCCCGCAGCAGACTTGCCCTTCTCGGGGCGGTGTCGCCTTTCTCGGAGGCATCGGCGAAAACATAGAAGTTCGTTGGGAGGGAGTCATTCCGATAATACCGCTCTATCGCACGATCTGGGATCGAAGGAAAGGTAACATCCTAAATGTCTCGTAGCCTCCCGTTTATAGATGTGGTGCACAACACACCGATAAACGGGACTCACTAGACACGGCCTGTAGACATTCGAGGACTAACCGCTCTGATACTATTTTTGTCACGACCCAGCCCCGTAGGCCGTGACTAGTGCCCGATTTGGGCACTCGTACCCATCTATCATTAATACCCAAAACAAAAACGTATACATACAGAAAGGTACGACACCGCGTACACATATACATACATATATCATATATACGGACCGAGAATATACGAACACGAACATAATTGAACGATTGCTACCCACAACCCACGTTTATGTCTACGGGTCTCTAATAGTAATAACGAGAATCATATGACGGGACGGGGGCCCGCCGTACCCCGAACAAATATACACAAATGTAACGAAAGACCGTATGCAAAATGCGGGCTCGGACAAGGGAGCTCTTCAAGATTGGCCGAATGGGGATCCTAAGGCGGCGGCTCACTCAAACGTGTATCCGCACCGCGCGGCATGAAACGCCCCGAAGAAAGGGGTCGATACGAAATATGTCGAGTATGTAAAGCACGAGTACAATAAATAGAACCATAACCGAGCCGGACAATATCGAAATAAGTATAGATATCGGAAAACAAAAACTTGCTGCGAGTCATATATCATGCGAGTCCATATCATATCATCAAATCATTATGTACATATGGCGTGCCGGCCCTTCGGGGAGGGACTCGGTAAATAAAGTCATGTAAACATCATGTATAGTAATCATGTAATCATGTAATCATATGCATATGCCGTGCCGCCCCTCTAGTGAGGGACTCGGTGAATAGGATCATCAAATGCCATCCCGGCCGCCGTCCCCATATATCATCACATCACCATATCATCATATATACATATATAGCGTGCCGGCCCTCTAGCGAGGGACTCGGTGAATAATGCAATGAGATCGTGCACGAATACATACCGGCCGGGACTCGGTGAAAGACGTATTAAGCTTGCACGAGCGAGTAGTGAGAAAACCATATGCAATATAAAACATACAACATTTTACGAGAGACTCGAAGGCGTAACACATATGACGGATCTCATAGCGGACCTTTAATAATAATCGAGCATGAGTCTTTCGGATGTCGAACTATTTCATATCGAATAATCTTTCGGAGTAATTGCAAATTCCAAAGTAGATCATAAGACTCAAATAAATAAAAATAACAGTTATTCTGTAGAAATTAGAAAGGTAGCTAAAAACTTTCCTTAGTTTTTTTATTTATTTCCAAAGTAGTTCAAACGGAATAATAGGGAAAAATCCGGACAAAGTGGGCCCACCTCGGTCAAATGAGGTGGCGTATGTAAATTGCGCGCGTCAAACTTCATAACGTCATTTATGAGTATTTTTAGGTAATCGGATTTCGTTTGCACAAGTTCTAGAGGTTAAAACAATTCTTCTAACTATTCACGAATAAACCATTCAATTCTACTGAATGAAAAAGGGGCGTTTCTAGACGTAGATTCCGAAGAGTAGAGTTGTCCCCAAGGTCCAAATTCGAGCCTAGTACATCTAAGACATGCCAAGAGAAGAAACGGGAGAGCTTTACATACCTTATTCGTCTTCCTCGCTTGCCCAAACTCAAGTCCCGATTTCCTCAAAATCTACAAATGGTCATAGTTACCAAACATTACTATAGGCTTTTTAGGAATGCAATCTTACTCAATATTTGTCTACAGAAATTTGGGCAGCACCTCTCCTATACATATAGCATCCCCGAGAATTTAACTCGGCCAGAACAATCAACAACAACCCAACAACAACACTAACAACAATAACAATCACCACAAATCACAATATAACGCAATTAGTCTACTTTCCAACATAATGCCATAATTCTCATTTCGACTTCACACTTTCAAATCAATACCAACATGCTCTCATTCATTACTAGTCAAGGTCATTACAATATAATTTGGAGCATTTCATAGCATTTCTACAATATATTCTCAAGATATACGAAATATACAAACTTTCTGCCAAAGCCATAATTCATCCAACACTTCTAATTTTTGGCATACTTATTCATAACATGCTTCCACCTTCTAGTTCCATCAACAATCATCATAATTTGCACCCTAGCAACTTAGTTTCCATAAGGTCATAAAATCATACTAAAACACATGAGCTTCTACATTCCATTTCAATGCAAACTTACGTCATTTTACCTTCATTTACGTAATAAGATTCACAACAACACAACCAACATATTAAACAAAATTAATTCATTCTCATTTCTCCATAAGGTACCACACGGCCAACACCTATATTTCCAACTTCAACCGAATTCATTCAACTTTCATTTCCAATATAAATTTCACCATAACCACAACTAGGACACAACACATAATTCAACTCACCATAGATATACAACATATATACACACACGGCCACATGCTATTTTTCTTACCCACTTTGCAAACTTCTATATTTTCATAATTCCTACTCATTTCTACATACTACAACACAAACAAACCTTCATAACATAAGGAAAAGGAATTGATTCTTACCTTTTTCCACAATCTTCTTCACTTAACCAAGTTGTCAACTTGAAGAAACAAGTGCTCTTCCTTCCAAAACAATTACACCAAGTTGTAGAGGACCCTCAACTTAGTAGGATTATCACAAGATAGCAATTTTTGGAACAAGATTGAAAGCTAGGAAATTCTTCTTTTTTTTTTCCTTTTTCTCTCTAGGGCCGAATGGCTCCTCTTTTGTTCTTTCTTCTTGCTTTGATTTTCTTGAAACTTCTTAATGATAAAGACTTCCTTAATATAATTTAGCACATGGAAAAAAATAATTTATTATGGGCTTGGCCTTGTAGTTGGCCGGCCACCCCTTCTCTTGGGCCTTAATTTTTTTTTTTTGAGCCCAATTGGCTATGAATCTTATTTTGTAATTCCCGAAACAAATTCCCAAAATTCCAATTTTTCCCTTAGGCCTTCTTCGGTGTTTCCACATTCAAGTTCTATAACCGTCATACACATACTAAGAAAAATTCAAGCATGGCATCCTTTCTTATAAATCACAATTATTTCGAATTTTTCCGATTATGCAAAAAGGCGGGATATAACAGTGAATGAGTTAAGGGTCTTGGTGTCATATTGTGCGGTAAATAGACGTAGGACTTGATTTAGTTGCTGATCATGTTTATTTGTGACTTTTCTTACTGATTTGTATTTCTAACCATTGTCGGCCTATAATACTTACTCAATACTCGCTGATTGTACTGATACTGCTCTTGCTACACCCTTTTTGGGTGTAGAGTGTTTCAGGTGATTGATTGAAACATGTTCAGAGATGCGCGGTGCCTAATCTGAAGGCCTCCTCCCATTTCATTCCGAGACGGAGGTTGGTCTTATAGTGTTGTTGTAATCCGTATCATTTAGTCGCTCTTGTACTAGTCTAGAGCAGGTCGTGGGAACTTGAAAAGAGTCGTTATTTGTTCAACGGTTGTAATTACTTTCAATATTGGAGTTTATTAGGTAATTGATTTCCGTTGTAAATCGTGTTTAGTTATTGGAATATTCAAATTGTCTTTACTTGATTATTGTGCTATTGATTGAGGGTTCGCCTACCGAGGAGGGAAAGTTAGGTGCCCGCGATCCTGAATTGGGTCGTGACATTAACTAATTAAGCTTCTTGACTTAACAAAGTAAAATATTCATTTGCAAAAGAGGTTGATTAAAATAAGTACTTAACTAAGTCACTTTCTTTTTGGGTGAATTGATTTTTGAATTGATAAAATTGACATAACTAATGCTTAAAATTATACGTAAAATATACATAATATATATTAGTGCATTTTTGCCAAATGAAATGGCAAAATATCACCAAAACCTGTTTTGAAAGTGTTTTTGATATTCTGAATAACTATTCTACTCTGTTTGCATTTCAAGAAGCTTGACTAGTTAATTTGAATATTTGGAGAGCAACTATTAGGTGTCAACAATACCAAAAATACTTTATAACACGAGGATAAGAGATCAATATCCACAATAACATTTCCATAAGAGTGAAACAACATGAATGCTTCTAGTTTTCTAGAGTAGAGTAACTTTGGAAGCTCGTACGGTTACATTTACGCGTCATAAGAGTCGTGCAAAGAAAAAAAGGGATAGCCTCACATAACTGTATGATCTCCTCTCGCGTCTACAACAAGAGAAATGATATCGTCATCAACAAACAGTGTCACAACTATCATACTTTGCTAATCTTATAACCTATGAAAAATCGGGCAATACCTCCCCTGTTTATACTACATCCCAAAGGCCACCAAGGTTCATCAACAGCCCAACAACAACAACCAATAATAGCAACAACTACAATATAATCCAGTATAAACCTCTTCGATTAATTTAAGAATCATATCGAGCGGCAAGCTCGTTTAACGAATAACAAAGCGTAATTCGAATCTAATTCTTCTTTCATAATTTAGTCCACACCCTTCATAACATTATGTTTATATTTACCATATCATATTTACCTCAAAATATCCTGAAAATGTATTCCAAAACAGTCCATCCTCCTACGCCTCATCCTTTACTTTCTATTCATAGTTTTCATATATTTTCTTCTCCATTTTTTCCAACTAACACATGAATAATCCCAATAACTGTAGTAAAAATTTATTCAAGTTGTAATACACAATTTACAACCGTTAGAAGTCATATTTAAACATTCAAAATAGCCCTTACAAAATAGTGGCTTAACCTAGCTTAATTCGATGCAGTTTACGGTGTTTGGCCTCAAACAACTTTACTAATATAAATTTAAGATAAAAGACAACCAAAAGTTTGTCATACATACCTTAAGCAGTGCATATAACCCAAGAACAACGACTGAATCAATTCAACTTCACCTTCAACCACTATACAATACCACAGGCTTGCTACTCTTGTAGTTTCTAGCTTTTTTTGATGGAAGATTTGGTTGTTTCCACTCAATTTTGGCCTTGGAACCTTAGGGTTATGAAGAGAAGGGTTTTGGGATTTTTCTGGACGACAGTTGGTAGAAAATAATGAGCGAAAACATCTACAATTCGATTTATAAGCTTCATATGTCGGCCACCGCCATGGAAATACGGTCCGTACTTAAAATCGTATTTATTTGTATGGGCTGTATCTTACACCGTACTTCTTGGATTTGTGATCTGTTAGTTGAATTAGAAAGAAAACTCTCTGAACTTGAATTTACCTAGGTTATTCATTCCATAACTCTTCATATGATAGAAGATATACCTCCGCAAAGTTGAACCAAAAATTCTGTCCAGAATTCTATAAAATTTTCCCAAAGTTTCGATTTTTGCGACGAAATTGTTTTCTTCGATTCATTTGATTCTGAAACCTTTTGGTGTACTAATATCACTTGATTAACATATTATACAGAATTTTAAGGCTCTCATGGACTCTCCAGGATTGCATTAGTTTGCTTATGATGCGAACGACACGAATCGCCGCGAAAGTGTATAAAGGTAATTTGTTTATTGATTAGGCTTGCATTCGTTTCCAACCTACAAGTTTACTTTGCCACAATCTCATAGTAATGATGACCTCTTCCAAGCTTAAGTCGATGTATTTATGACATAAATCCTATACATGGATGTGGGTTGTAACATATGTAGTAAAACAGATACTTCCTTGTTTACACTTCAGTGTAAGAGAGGCACAATTTTTGTTATACTATAAGTAGATGATAAAATAATAATAGGAAGTAATCCTGTGTATGTCTTAGAGGTTGTTACAACACTTTGGGGTCGTTTGGTAGAAGGTATAAGCTGGGATATCCCAGCTTATACCTTCTTATCCCACTTATGCTGGGATTATTTTATACCATCTTTTAGATGGTATAAAATAATCCCAATAGATGGGATAAATTAGTCCCGAGATTATAATCCCGGGATAATTTCGACTATCTACCAAACGAACCCTTAAGGAATTAGCAATGAAGGATCTTGGACCTCTTCATTTCTTCTTAGGAGTTGAGGTCAAATATTTCTTTGGAGGAATCTACTTGATTCAAGATATGTATGTTGTTGAACTTCTTAATAAGACGGACATGACACCACAAAAGGTTAGCTCAAGTGGTCTAGAGTGTTCAAAATTTTCTCCAGTGTCCAAGGTTCGATTCCCAGGGACAACATTGCTTTTAAGATTACATTGATATTTGGGGATTAAGCTAGGGACCTTAGCAGCAACATGGAAATTACATTTTCACATATTCTAAGGGAAGGAAGTAAGCTAGCAGATGGTTTGTTAAATCAAGCTCTAGATAAGGGTTCTTTTCAATGTCATAACTTCCAGGACTTGGAAATTGACATAAGAAGAATTCTAAATAGTGATAAGAGTCAAATTCCGTATCTAAGAATCAAAGTTTAACATTTATGATAATAAGGATGGAAAAGACAGTCAAACAACACACAAGGGGCAAACAACAAGCAACACATATTCAGAATGCTAGGCAGAGGTTCAATAACTGGGTAAGTATACATAAGTGGCGCAAAAAAAATTTTGGTCAATATTTTTGCAGAAACTATGAAGCAATAAGGTGTTGCTTACCATGGTTGAAGACAAAAACCATCTTCACACAGAGATTCTGAGACTATTGGCATAAAGCTATATGTGAAGTTTTGATGATTGACAAAGAAAAGACATAGAACTGAACTAAAGCAGATGAAATGATAGCAATGTTCCAAGAAAGAAAGCATAGTGAATAAACCAGGTCTAGATACATGTTATAATTGAACAAAGCTAAACAACTGGTTAAGACAAAGCAGAGGTTCAAGCATTGTAAAAGGTCAAAAAAGGCAGACAACTTAGGACGGGTAGAACAGGTCCACAGACATGTTCCATTGCACAAGAGCATACCCATGAACCTAGAGTGCAAGCATGTGCGCTAATACAAAAGTTAAATGAAATGAAGCAGCTCTCACATAGGCAGATACAGACCAAAGGATACGGAATGATAAGTGCACAGGGTGCATGGAACTCGTTCAAATACATGTTCCATCAAAGAGATAGATACAAATGACTCAGTCACAGAGCAGTAAAACAAGCATGATTACATGTTCCATCAAAGTTAACAGGTACAGCGGATGAATGACCTAGACGTGAGGAGATCATGAGAAGTGGAGTGACTCAGACTCATGACAATGTTCAAAAGAAATTGTTCAACTAAAGGGTTTGCAGACAAAGCATCTGAATCAGGTTAACAGAAGAGTCAGGTCTACAAACACGTTCCATCACAAAGTAAGAACAAAATCAGAAGTCAAAAAGTGAGTCTATATTGACGGCATGATTTATTTCAGAAATGAATAAATGCATGTGGAGATGACCAAAGCTTACAGTTATATGAAACAAGTTTGTCAACATGTTCCAGCCAAGAACTCGGAAGCAATTCAATGGCAGATGAAAAATGAAAGAGATTGGTGGAACAAGTACATGAAGATGTTTTACGTCAGATAGTGCAGAAATTCAGAGGCAGACGAACCAGGTGGATGAAACATGTTCGTGAACATGTTCCAGGGCAAGTCCTACAGTTCCAAAATTATGGAAAGAACTTGGCAGTCAAGTATGAAATATTCCTTGTCATAATTGTTGGGATTAGTCAGCCTTCTGCAAGGAAAAGAAGCGGACTCAACAAGGTAAGAAACCAAATACAACACAAACTCTACGTGTGCATCATTGACCGACTAGGAAAGAGTTTTGTGTTCGATTGACCTACGGAGCATAATAGTATTTCCAACAAAAAGTTTGCACACCCACAAAGAGAGAATTCAGAATATTGAGCGAGTAGAGGATTTATCCATCATATTCAAGAATCTGGGATTGCGTCCCTAGTGTAAGAAGAAGGAACTGTTTTACTGTATAATGTTCTCCCATTCACAAGTCTATATATCTTGTATTAAGTTTGTTCTATCGAGTTGTATCTTTATCCGCTTACATAGAAGCATATTGTTACATCTTGGAAATTTTGAGTCGTTTGAATCATGAGTAGACTAATGCAAGCCTAAAGTGGACATGAAGTCCTTATGAGATTAAGGAGAGTATTTGATAACTTTAAGATTTTGAAGTCGTATGAATTGGTAGAATTAAGTTCGTCGAAAGAAGTAGAATGTGAGTCATGTTTGGGAAGATTTCGCAATGATTAAGTTACACTTTGTTTTAGTGATGTCTTGAGGGGGAGTTATAGGACCCCTTAGATGGTTAACGAAGTATTACACAAGTGCCATGAAGGTTATATAAGGATTAGAGGTCAAACG
>NC_081350.1:66809860-66838800 GCF_029784015.1 Lycium ferocissimum | reverse complement strand
TATAGTCAAAAACACCCAAATGTAGATCGTACATCGAGTGCGGATCATATTCCTTTCATGATGACTACTAACCTCTCGTGTCTAGAATTACAACATTTAGTCGAATATTCAAGTTAACTATTTTATACTCAAAAGCGAGCCTTTTCTCATGACTACTACTATCCCTGAACCATGATTACGTTAACCTGAAAAAAACTTCAGTAGCAACCTCAAATCTTGATGTAGGAATCACATTCGCATTTCAACGATTATGGACATCAACCTCGGAATTATGCTACCTATTTTTGACTATATATATGAATTGATGACTCAGCCCCTTCGGCACGTAGTCATTTAATCCATATCGTCATCTTGAGGAATGAAGCTTACCTCGGTGGCAAGACTGACACTGTTATGTCCCGTATCTTTACATAGGGACATTGTAAAGCTAAGTGCGACAAGTTAAAGACAAAACTGTTTTAGGGTTCCCGGTAAGGGTTTTCACCTCCCGATTTTGTTTCTATGCACAAGTTGCCTATAGATTTCAATTGGTATGGAAAGATTATTGGAGATTAAGGATTAATTAACCATAAGTGGGTTTATTAAGTGAGATTGGGAACAAAAATCACGTCATTACTTTAAGCCATGTTTGGCCGTGCATAGTAGTGCAATGGTCAAGGATTCTTGACCAAAATATTTAAGTGGGACACTTGTCCAAACCTTGCAATGCATATATAAGGTAAAATCTGGCTCATTCCACATTTCACAATTCATTCTACACATTACAAGTTAGAGAAATATAGTGATAGAGAGGGAAGCTCTCTTGCCATAAGTAGGAAGTGAGGTGTTCCAAACTGCTCCAAAAATCTAGTTTCTCCATCAAATTAACTCTTCATCAAGTGTATAAGAACGTGTAGTAGTTGTTGGGAAGAGACAAGGAGGTGTAGCATTCAATAGAGTTAAAGATTCAGCCAAGTTGGAAGGACAAATTGCAAGGTAAGCATGATCATTGTTCTTGTGTTGTATGAAGATTTGAATGTATAATTCATGCATGTTGCTGTTGGATTGATGTTGTGGTTGAACTCAAGAGTGAGCCGTGAGCTTGGTGAAGCCATGGTTGGTTTCATGTTGCATGTTTTGTTGATGAATTGAATGTGTGTCAACATATGTAAATGAACAAAGATTGTGAAAGTTGGTTTATAATGTTGCGTTGATATTGGACCGTCCTCTAAAAATTTACATGAGCCGTGTGTTGTAGGCTTTAATAGAGTCATGTTTAATCTTCTTGTACATATATATTGGATGTGAATTGAAGGTGTTGTAATGTGGATAAATGAGTAAAAATCGAGAAGTTGTAAGAATGACATTGAAGCCGTGTAAGGGGACTGTTTAGGGAAGATTATGGACTGTTTTGTGCCAAATTTTGATTGTTGATGTTGTGCACATTGTGATATATTGTATGTATGTTGAATATGTGAATTAAGGTGTTAGTGAAACAAATCATGTAGAGATGTGTGCGCTCCCAAACCGTAGAACGTTTTGAGGTTAGAAGTGAAGTAATGTTGTTGAATGATTGAATGTCATTATGAACATGTAGCAAAAGTGAAATGGTATTGTTGTATGGGCTGTTTGGCCGTGAGTTGGGACTGAATTGAATGATATACAAGCTGTCCAAAGTTCCCTAAGGCATGTTAAACAAGTTTTGAATGAGATAAGGAAGGAATGATTAGCAATGTTAGCTTGTAACACTAGTTGGTTTGAATGCGAACGAAACGTCGTCTAAATGTTTGAAAGGGATTGTGAGTGTTAGAGTGCGTATTAAAATCCTTTGTAGACTAACTATAGCTCTTGATATCTTGATATAGGATAAGTGTTGTTGGGCAGCAAGTACAAGTTATTATACGATTAAACGCTAAAGATACGCAAAGCCTATTCCTTCCTTCTTTTTGGCATGTCCTAGACGTAAGTAAGGTATAATACGAGCCTCGGGTGACTCCACTCTCTAACTCGCTAGTATGACATGTGATTGTTATTCGTCCGTAATGTTGAAAATGTTGATATAATGGAACTATGATCTCGTTATTTATTACATAATGGACTAGTATGTGATGCATGAGTTCTTATTCTTAAAAGGAATTGCGCAAGTATGCTTGATTTTCATAAAAGGTAACATGCTAATGTCCGAGAACCGATTTGGTTTACTATTCATTGAGTCTCAAAAATGCTTTATATGTATATGTGGTTGCTTATTACTCTTGCTCGTCTTTACCGCTATATCCTTCAGAGTCCCGGCCGTATGTTCTCGTGCGCACAACTATTATACTATTCACCGAGTCCCTCACTAGAGGGCCGGGACACGTTATATATATATATATATGATGATGATGATGATGATATGATGATATGATGATTTGGAGATGGAGGCCAGGAGGGCGTACATTCCTTATTACCGAGTCCCTTACTGAAGGGCCGGGACACGTATATGCTTATGTTTATAATGTTATGATTATAATTACCGAGTTCCTCGCTAGAGGGGGGACACGTTATATATGTTACATACGTAATGATTATGCGCCTTTGATTATGAAATACTATAATGACATTATATGAGAAACGATACGGATGAAATATGTTCAAAGGCAAGTTCTATGAAACTCTGTTTGTTGCATTGAATCTGTTCACCTTGTCTCGTATATGATTCCATTTACTATGTTCATGCTTTACATACTCGGTACATATTCCCCGTACGACCCCTTTCTTCGGGGGGCTGCGTTTCATGCCCGCAGGTGCAGACGCTCGTTTCGGGGATCCGCCATCCTAGGATATCTACTCAGCTATTTCAGAGTGCTCCTTTGTTCCGGAGTATAGTTTTGTGGTATAACCTTTTGATATGTACATATGTTATTGTTCGAAAGTACATGGGGCCTTGTCTATATGATGTCGTTGTCACTCTTAGAGGTCTGTGGTCACAAGTGTGGGTCTATGTGTGTGGTTGTTGTTTTGTTATATGGTTATGACTTGTGTTTGGGGCGTACCCATTGGTAGTGGCAGCCTTGTCGGCTTGCGTAGCTAGATATGTTTATCATGGCAGCTATATATGAAGGTAGCCTCCTCGGCGTGTGTTTGTTGGGACGTTCCCCTATATATATATATGATAGCTTTGCCAGCTTTTGCGCGATATTAACTGTTATAGGCTGTAGCTCTTCAGGAGATAAGTAGCTTCGACTTGCATATGTTTTGCCCTTATACTTATATCACTCGTTCATGCTAAATGTATGACTATAGATAGCAAGTGTATACGAGTGTCCAGCTCGGGCACTAGTCATGGCCTACGGGGTTGGGTCGTGACAGACACCTTCCTTTTTTGACTTTGGGGAAGAATACCCGCCCGTCGACAGGGTTCACATCTTCCGAAAGGACTAGATTTGATTGTGAATACAACATTTCAATACCGATATCAATGCGTCGTCTTCAAATTTAAGATTTTTAAGATGTCTAATCAGTCAATGTATCAAGGCAAGCCATGCGACGTCTAGGCCGGGGTCTCAATACCTTGACACAATACTGTTTAGTAGAGACCAAGCTTTCGGTAAACCTTTATTATATCTTTCAGTAGTATTAAAGTTTTCTATTTGTAAAAATCTTTGTGCTCTGCAAAACGATCAAACTTATCAGCGTAAAACAAACTTTACTTAGGGAGGGCTTCATTACCCTTTTGTATATGCTTCTGTGCCGCTATTCCTTGAAGCTTCTTCTTCACTTGGCTTGTTGTCATTATCATGTTTTAAACATCTTAGCAAAAAAGTTAGTGTAAAACATCCATGATTGTTTGCTCTTGCATCCACAGAAAATTCGTCAGTTTCCTATATGGTCGACCGCTCTCCCTACGCATGGACTTCTTCCATTCACAATTCGGCTGGAAAGGATGCTCATTTTCCTAAATCTTTTTTTTTAGCAGAGCTGAAAAGTTTTTGGGTGATGATTTTGGAAAATATATGTATTTTTGGTATATTATATATGTTTCAAAAATGCTATATTTTATACACGCCTTTTTAATGTCATGACATTAGTTACTCAAACAAGACCTTCTGCCTCCTCTTCTTCTTCTTCTTGATCTTGACTTGTGAAATTTTTGAATCCCTTTTGAAAATTTTGCCTCAGTCTGTATACATCTTTGTACCAGCTCGAATTTCGCTATACCGAAGGAATTTTTTAGAGCCTCTCAAAAATTTTGCCCCAGTGTAAGTGTGTACTTGTCGATTCTTGATTTTACCGTGCTTGAGGAATTTTTGAGATTCGTCTCAAAAATTCTGCCCCAGTGTAGAAGTTTTAATCAGTTCGTTCCTTTGAACTAATATATTTAGAGAATTTTTGAGAGGACCTCAAAAATTCTGCCCTAGTTTCCTTGTGGGGTTACCTTTATCTTTCTTTTGCTAGATCAGTTACGAGGTTTCCTAAGGTTTATTGAGAATTTTGTTTGGAATAACCAAGCTTGGGAGAGCGCCTACGTATCCCAAATGGGAATCAGGTCATAACGTAGTTCAAAATACATAATTTTGAATTTTTGGTTTAAAGCGACCGAGCTTGGAAAAGCGCCTACGTATCCCCTTATAAGTGTAGGGAATCAGATCCTCGCGTAGTTCGTACATAATTTGGATTTGTTTTTTTCTAAGAAAAATGCAAAATTACAAGTAAAGGAAATGCAATTAAAGTAACATAAACTGTAAAAACTCTAAATCTTCATAGTCATCTTCTTCTTCATACGTAATATATCTTGATGGCATCTGAATTGATTGTCCTTGGCCACTCTTGACCATCCATCTCAGCAAGTACCACAACTCCTCCTGATAGTACCTGGCCCTTGCCAGTTTGGCACGAACTTTCCTTTGTATTCTTCTTGATTAGGGAATATTCATTTGAGCACCAATTGCCTGATTTGAAAAACCCTAGTTCTTACATACTTGTTGAAAGCTCACGCCATTCTTTGTTGGTACAATTGACCATGGCAAACAACAATCATTCGCTTTTCATCTATCAAAGCCAATTGCTCATACCTCCGGCATCATCCAACTCAGCTTCTTGTATTATTCGAAGTGAAGGGATTTCTACTTTGGCTAGTATACTGCTTCAGTGCCATACACCAACAGGTATGGAGTGGCCCTGGTTGAAGTTACGCGATGGTGCGATATCCCAATAATGCATAAGGCAGTTGTTCATGCTATTCTTTGTAGTTATCAATCATCTTTTTGAGGATCTTCTTGATGTTTTTGTTGGCAGCTTCCACAGCCTCATTCATTTGTGGTTGGTATGCTGTTGAATTCCGGTGAGTGATTTGGAACTGCGCACACATTTCTTTCATCAAGTGGTTTTTCAACTTAGCCCTATTGTCTGTTATGATTGATTCTGGGATACCAAATCAGCAGGTGATGTTGTTGCGCACAAAATCCGCGACTACTTTCTTTGTTACCGATGCATAAGATGCCGCTTCTACCCACTTGGTGAAGTAGTGTATGGCAAACAAAATGAAGCGATGTTTGTTTGACGCAGCTGGCTCAATTGGTCCTATGACATCCATGCACCAAGCGGCGAATGGCCAAGGCGACGTCACAGCATTCAGTTCTGTTGGAGGAACCTTTATCAAATCTCCATGAATCTGACACTTGTGACATTTTTGGACAAATTTGCTACAATCGTTCTCCATGGTTATCCAATAATAACATTCTTCAGATTTTGTTTGCTAGCACGAACCCATTCATGTGAGGCCCGTAGGTTCCAACATGCACTTCTTCAATCAATCTTGTAGCTTCGACAGAGTCAACACATCTAAGAAATCCCAAATTTGGGGTTTTGTTATACAGGACATTCTTGTTGAGAAAGAAACCATTCGCCAACTTTCTGATAGTTTTCTTCTGGTTGATGGTGATTCCTTCAGGATATTCTCCTTTCTCTAGGAACATTTCAATGTTAACGTACCAAGGTTTTCCATCAGTCTCTGCCTCTACAAAAGCACAGTAAGCCGGTCGATCTCTAGTTTCAACTTTGACAGGATCAATGTATCTACTATCAGGATGCTGAATCATTGATGCTATTGTTGTCAATGCATTAGCGAACTCATTCTGGGTTCTTAGTATATGCTTGAACTTGACTTCTTGGAACCGATCTGCCAATCTTTGCACAAGTCCGACATACGGTATGATCTTCTCATTTTTGGTGGCCCACTCTCCTCGAACTTGATGAATCAACAAATCCAAATCGCCAATTACCTGAAGGTTTTGCACATCCATGTCAAAGGCTAAACGTAGACCCAAAATACATGCTTCGTATTCAGCCATGTTGTTGGTGCAACTGAAGCTCAACTTGGCTGCCACTGGGTAATACTGTCCTGAGTCTGAAACTAAGATGGCTCCGATTCGCGATCCTTTAAAATTGACTGCTCCATCAAAGAATAATTTCCACCTTAATTCATCTTCATTCTCTTCGCCCTCAATTGCCATTATTTCTTTATCCGGGAAGTAGGTCCACAAAGGTACGGGATTGTCATCTACTGGGCTTCCAGCCAACTTTTCTATCGACATAGGCTAGCGAAAGATGTACCTTAAGGGGTCCATTCTTAAGATCAGATGAGTTGTGTGTACAGCCATATAATGCCTTAATTTCTGAGACACCCAAGTTAGAGTGCAACACGTCTTTTCCACCAAGGAATATCTGGATTCACAGGGTGTGAACTTTTTACTGATGTAATAGATGGATCTCTCTTTCTTGCTTGTTTTGTTATTTTATGCCAACATGCACCCAAAAGCATTTTCTGATACTGACATGTATAGCAACAAAGAACTTTCCAGCCTTGGCGGGATCAAAACGGGTAGATTTGACATGTATCTCTTGATTGTGCCAAAGGCTTTCTGACAGTCCTCCGTCCATTTAGTTGTAGCATCTTTCTTGAGGAGTTTGAGAATTGGTTTTATGATTACTGTGGACTGGGCGATGAAGTGTCTAATGTAATTCAACCTTCCTAAGAAACTCATGACCTCTTTCTTTGTTCTTGGTGGTGGGAATTCTTGGATTGCTTTGATCTTTGTGGGATCTAACTCAATACCATGATGACTGACTACAAATCCTAGTAATTTTCCAGCAGGCACTCCAAATGCGCATTTTGCAGGTTTCAACTTTAGATCGTACTTGCGGAGTCTGTCGAAGAATCTTCTTAAGTGCTCGAGCTGATCATCACCCACTCGAGACTTGATGATGACGTCGTCCACATACACCTCAATCTCTCTATGCATCATATCATGAAAAATGGCGGTCATCGCCCTCATGTAAGTAGCGCTGGCATTCTTGAGCCCAAAAGGCTACACTCCCCATGGTGTGATGAATGCCATCTTTTGAGCATCTTCTTCATCCATCAATATCTGATGATAGCCCGCATAACAATCCACTAAAGATTGCACCTCGGGCTTGGCGCGCTTATCAATGAGTACGTGAATGTTCAGGAGTGGGAAATTATCTTTTGGGCAGGCGCGGTAAAGATCACAATAGTCCACACAAATCCTTATTTTCCCATCTTTCTTTGGTACCAGGACTATGTTTGCTAACCATGTCAAGTATGGTTTCACCTTAACCACTCCCGACCGAATCTGTTTTTCTACTTCTTCTTTAATTCGGATGCTGACATCAGGCTTTGGCTGCCTGATTTTTTGTTTTACACAAACCCGGCATATCGGCGTATGACCAAGCGAAAAAATCTTCATATTCTGTCAAACTCCGATACCTTTCTTTCTCAGTTTCTGTCAAATGCGCACTTATTCTAGTTTCCCGGACAACCTCTTCATTTCCTAGATTAACAGCCTCTGTTTCCTTTAGGTTTGGCGTTGGTTTTTTCTCGTATTCCTCCTCGATATCTATCAACCCTTCTGGTTCAGTTACCACTTCTTCTTGATCGTCGTTTTGTTCGTCGTCATTTTTACTTGTTTTGTAACATATCATAACTTTATTTGTGGTCTCTGTATTATTACTGTAAAACAAAATAACACGGCTATTAATTATGTAAAAGCAATTTTAATTACGTGTGTGTATATATATATATATATATATATATAGGTAAAGTAAAACGATTTCATCTTATTGTAAACTTTGAGGCATTTTTATTGAAATTTAAAAGAGCGATACAATCTGTGGTCCTGACTCAGAATGGAACATCGAACCATTTCTGTTATTAAACAACACGTAATAAGGAAACATGAAAAGGCGATAAGTCGGACCTCAAAGCCGACTTTCATCGTTTTTTCTGACAATGAGCATTCTTTCTACCGCAGAGTGAACAACGGGGTAGAAGTCCATCCATTTGTTGTTTCCACTGGCTCAACTCGTCCAATGTTTCGAAGCATTCTTCAATGATGGATGCGCATTCCTCTTCCCAAAACAACGTCCATCAACCCTCTTCTGGGTCTTTGCTGTTGTGACTCAATGGGCATGCTGTGAAGGACTGGTATAGATGAGGGAACGACTTTCTCATTTCAACAGGACCTCTTGGTCCATATTTTGCTTCTTTTTCTTCTGCCTCACACGGCTAGTATCCAACGCCAAATCAATATTTCCCATTTTTTATACTCACTGGTTCTTTGATTCCTTGTAAGTTCTTTCCCAGACCTTTCCTAGGTTAAAATCCACTCTTTATCGTAGTTGTAGCAACCATTTTGTAGACCAGTGGCATAGGGATATCTTCATTATCTCCCCTATGGTTTATCATGGCTAGTTCAACAGTGTGAAAATCAGCACCAACTGGTGACTTCTCTATGACAAGTACGGAGTTGTTCAGATAGTTGTGAACACTTCCTTTACCGTGTATCACGAAATCTTGATCATCCCAAATGAATTTGAGAGACTGGTGCAACGAAAATGCTACCGCTCCAGCGGCGTGTAACCGGGGTCGTCCCAATAATAAGTTGTAGCTTGTTTTGATATCCATGATGACGAACTCCACTACGAACTCTGCGGTACCCATTTGTATGTGTAGATCTATTTCTCCAATTGGGTCGCTGGTTGCGCCATCATAAGCTTTTACATTTGTTCAACTCTGACGGATTTTGCCAACATCGTACCCGAGTTGTTTCAAAGTAGTCATAGGACATATATTTAAACTAGCCCCTTCGTCAATCAGCACTTGAGGGATAATCTTGTCACGGCATTTGATTGTTATGTGCAAGGCTTTATTGTGGGACTTACCTTCCCTTGGTAAATTCATCATCAGAAAATGATAGCCTATGCGCTCGTACAACATACCCCACGATCTGAGCCAATGTTTCACTTATAGTGTCAGCGGGCACTTGGAATTCATCCAAAGCATTCATTAAGGCTAAGCGATGTTGAGACGAATTGAGTAATAATGACATTACTGATATCCTAGCAGGAGTCTTATGCAGGTGCTCAACAATCGAATAATCCTTGACTGACATTTGCCTCCAAAAGTTTTCAGCTTCGCCTTCAGTAATTTGTTTTTTTTTAGGCTTTTCGCGACATGGCGCTTCGAGCACAGGCTCTTCTGGAGCACAACACCTTCCTGACCTAGTCATACCCTGAACCACAACGGCTATCTCTTTTCCTTTATTGACCATTGTTAGATACGGTGGTTTGATCACAAAGGGTGCATTCTCAACTGGTCCTGATGTTTTGAGTATGAACGGCTCATTCTGAATTCGAGTGACTGTTGAGGGATATTTGAGCACGAAGGGCTCTTTCTTGGCTACAATAGATGTCTCAGATTTCTTTGTCAAAGGGTTTAACACTTCTTTTCGCTCTTGTAAAGACAACGAGGTGACAGTGCTTTCCAACCTTTCAATATCTTGACGAGTTATCACAGGGCTCTTCCTATTCATCACCTCTTTCTATCATTTAAATTTTGTTCCCTCCATGTTTCGAAAGAGGATTTGTGTCCACGTTTGGAGGTGTTGGTTCCAGGATAAGCTCATGATTGTCAATCATATCTTGTATCTTGTGCTTTAGGTTTATGCAATATTCAGTAGTATGGCTAACTTGGTTAGAATGATAGGCGCAAGTGAAATCCAGCCTGTACCATCGATCTGTGGGATTAGCAGGTTTTGGTGGAACAACATTCATTCGCCCGACGTCTCTTAGTTTGGCAAACAAACTAGCCCTTGATTCTAGTAAAGGAGTGAATACTCTCATAGGTTTCTTTTGGGGTGTCTCATAGTCTGCTGGGGGAGGCTGGTTTTGGAAAGTCTAGTTTTGTGGAGCTTGGTTAGTGGGTGCTGGCATTTGATAATTCGATCGTGAAGCTGGGTTGCTAGGTGCTGGTATTTGATAATTTGGTTGTGGAGCTTGGTAGCCAGGTTGTGCATAGCATATAGACATTGGGCTATACTGGGGTGAAGTAGTTATATAGTTGGTTGGTGGAGGTGATTGGTAGGTATCTTGACTTTTTTGGGTTATATCCTTTCCTTGGCTTTTTGGGCTAGTAGTCCTAGAAACATAGGCTATATCTTCTCTCTTCTTTTTGCCACCTGCGGCGCCAGACACACCTGATCTGTTTAGTACACTAACAATCCTGCTGGTCTTGAGGCCATCTTCTATATCCTCCCTAACGGCGACTAGGTCCGCAAAGGAACTCCCTTTCATAGTTATCATTTTGTCAAAACAGTCAGCTTCTTGGTACCGTATAAATGCAGCTACCAGCTCTGCTTCAGTCATAGGTGGTTGCACACGTGCCGCCTCGTCTCTCCAGATAGTGGCATATTCTCTGTATGTTTCAGTCGATTTCTGATAAATTTTCTCCAACGAGAAGCGATTAGGCACATTTTCCACATTCAAGTGGAATCTTTCCATGAATGAACTTTCCATCTCTTCCCATGTCTTCCATCAACTGATATCTTGTGAGATAAACCATTCCATGGCTGTTGCTGACAGACTTCGACTAAACAACCTTATGAGCAAAGCTTCATTTTCTCCATTTCCCACCAACTGGTCGCAATAAGACCTCAAGTTGGCTCTGGGATTGCTCGACCCATTAAAGTGATCAAATTTGGGAATTTTGAAGCCTTCTGGTAGACCCAGGTCTGGATGTATGCACAAATCAGAGTATCTCAGCCCTTCTTTCTTTTTAGAGCCATGTTCTAGTTCAGCAATTTTCTTCCCCATCTCCTTCTCGATCTTGTCTATTCTTGCTTCAAAGAACATTTCCATGTTCTCCAGTTCTGGCAAAGAGTCAATATGGGTGACATGATCTTGAAAAGTTACATTTGGTTGTACACGATGGATCGCAGGCGCTCCCGTTGCTCGAGGGGCTTGATAAGCATTTGTGTTTGTAGCGGGAGCAGGTGTTTGAAAAGCTGAGGTTTGGTGGGAGGAATTCCCCACATGGGTAGTGTTTTGGCGTAGTGGTGTTTGAAAAGTAGCCCCAATCTCGGTTTGTGGGAAATGGTCAGGAATTGATAAGTCCAGATTTGGGAAATGGGTGGAGGCCTTCTAGCCTGAGCATTAGTAGCATTCTCCTTTTAGGCCCTCAGGCGGGCTGCTTCTTCTCGAGCTTCAGCCAATTGTCTCATCAGTAGGCTAACAGCCTTTTCCAAAGGCATTCCAGCTATGTCAACTGTCGAGGTGCCCTCGACTAAAGCAGTTCTGTTTGGTGGTGGAGTTTCAGGCATGTTTTATTCTTGAGGGTTTAAGGACGCTGCGACAGCTTTTGATCAAGTAACTGGTGCCAGCGAATCGACCCCTGTCTATAAGAGGAAACAACTCAAAAGCTCCCAAGTTAGCTTTAGGTATAAGCACGAAGCAGAATTTATCAGATTGTTTGTAGTTTATAGCACATAGATTCATATATTTTACTTCAACTCTTGACTGATTCACATTCCAAGGGCATTTTGGTCTTTTTAGTATTTTTGGGAATATTGATTTTTCGGTAACTGGTCTTTATGGTTAATTTGCTTCTACCTAACCTGTACTAAGGGGAATTTAGATTTTTATTATAAAAGGACCGAGTCTTAAATAGACTGCCTACGTATCCCACCAAAGGGAAATCAGGTCCATCCGTAGTTTAGGCATACACAGAAAAGGTTTTTCCTATGCTACCCGAAACTTAGTTTTCTACCCTGACCAGGCCTTATGTAGGTTTCTATCCTGACCAGGCCTTATGTAGGCTTCCTACGTATCCTCAATGGGACGTCAGGTCGGCGTGGTTTCGTTTACATAAAAAGGGAAAGGGATATTCTATCTTATTGAAAGCAGTAAAGGGATACTTATGTTTTTCTACCCAACCATACTAAGCAGGTCTTCATTGTCTTTTTCATCCTAATCTTCTATCCTTATCTCCTCGCGATAATCCAAACATGGCCTTTATTCACGAGGCGTTCCAGTTCAAGCTTGAAGTCCACACATTCTTCAATTCGTGGCCAGGGCAACCATGGTGATACACGCAAGCCCTTTCTCTTTGAGATCCTGGGCGACCCTAATAGGTTTATGGCACTGCTCTTATGTTCTTCATGCTACATAGTAGGGGAGTGAATCCTGGCATATGACTCTTCGAATTTGGAAAAGTCGCTTCTCCACGACCTAACTTTTGATACCTTTTCTGGATGATTTCTTCCTTGGTCATGGGTTAGGAAAGAGTGGGCCCCCCACAGTTAGTTAATTCCCCCTTGGTCAATTCATTGGATAAGCTTCCTTTCCAATGCTCCACACTTATTAGCTGTATGTCCTGACTGACTTCAGTGGTAGAGGCACTTTCTGTAAATCATAGAAGGAGGACATGGCAGCAATAGATTTGGGCTTTGCGCATAAACTCCAAAACATCCCAAAGTCTCCAAGAGTTCTTATTGGGACAATTCTACTGGAGTACCCCAATTGTGTCATCTCGTGCCCTTAAGAACAATTGTGCATGAAATTGGAGGTTTCTCGAGCTGAGATTCGTGTGTGTCTCCATAGACTTTCAGATTGGGGACAAGTAATTCATCGTTTCCATAAGGTATGGGGTCAAGCCGTTCTTGTTGACCGAGCGGGACATAACTCCCAAGTGGTGTTTCAGGTGCCTTTCCCTGTCTTACCTGATTGGCAGGGTGTTTCTTAGTTAGTTCCTCAACATAAGCTAGGAGAGTTTCTACTTCTTTCATTTTCTCATTGGCTGCATAAGTGGTTTGGACCGCTTCTTTCATTCTAGCAGTGGCCAGGGCCATTCTATCATCCCATTGTCGATTTTTCTCACTTGTCGCTTCCATGTTCTCATCGTCACTGACTAGGTTGACGTAAGGAGAAGTCGCACTCATGTTGTCTGGAGTCTCCATTTCCTATTAGCAAATCAACCTTTTAAAAGTGGAGCTAAATTTGGTTTTAGGGGTTATTTTCTTGGTTTTCCTTTTAGGTAGTGATCGGAATATGGACCAATCAAGAGTTTCAACAATATATATGATTTTCACACAAAGCAGTTATATCAAATAAGCATTTAGACAATATATAATTCGCTTTCCTATGCCTCATTGCTCCGAGGCTACTAGCGTATGAAGCAGAATTGTGCCATATGTAAAACAAATGTATTGTTTTCAAACAATAAAAATCCCAGTGCTTTTTATTCATAGTATTTTCCCAAATGGGATTACAATGCTTTTAAAGTAAATGCAATAATCAGAAAAAGTCCACTCCACTGACAGAAATCTGCTCTCTATCATCTCGTCCCTTCTTGGCCCTTCGAAGGGCGGTCTGAATGGCTACATGTGCTGGCATCAATGCTGTCCCAATCCACTGTCCCCTCTGATCGTTAGGCAATGACATCTCTGTATCTATAGCCCTTTTAACAAAAGTGTCTAACCATTCGAAGCTCTTCAATGAGGCATCTGCCTCGTCTGTCAAACTCTTAATTATCTCTTGATTATATTCTGTTTTTGCTTGATGATCCATTTCTCTTCCATCCATTCATCGTGTCATTCTTCTGACCTAAATTACATTCACGGCTTCCCTATCCTTGGGAAGTTTATACAGATACGATCCTGGAGTGGCAGTATCAGCTATCTCAGCCCTAAGCCACTCGTAGTAGTTTTCATCATGATTTGGATTGTTTGGATCTTCATCCAACTTATCTTCCTTTATCATATTCTTCCAATCTTTCTGAGCATCTTTTACACCTTCGTTCTTCAAAATCTCGTACAAACTCTCCCATATTACCCACATTCGGAATAACCTGTCTCATGTCAAACTGTCTAAGTACTCTCAGTGGTGTGTAGGGTCTGATTCCCCTAATGCCCATAAGTAGTAGATATGGACGTCTGTGGATCTTAACACAAACAGTCTTCGAATGAAAATCAGGTACCCTTCACCTGATATGTTCTTCTCTCAGTCAGGAAAAGATGTAAGCCCATTATCTTTTATCTTGAACCCCACAGAGCATAGCGGCGACTCCCAAATAATCCTCTCTCAGGGCCGGATCTCAGTGGGTAGATAAACTGATCCTATCTAAATGCTTATGTCACAGACGATTGGGGCATGCAAGCTTCTCACTGCTGAACAAACTGATTGTCAAGGACCTCGTTCGTGGGCTGCCAAAGATCAAGTTCACATATCACAAGGTGTGTCATGCTTGTGTAAAAGGAAAGCAGGTCATATTTGTAACGGTTAGCATTTCGCGGGCGGGGTTAGCACTCGAAAGCTACTAAGAAATTGTTGGTGTTCTTAATGAATTTGTTTTAAAAGAGTCGCCACCTAATTTTTAGGAAATTAGGAAAACCAGTGCTGAAGGGTTTATTCAAATACAGTGAAAAATCGTTCGTAATCCAGAGTTCCAAGTAAGGGTTCTGGTGATCCCGTGGGGAAGGTGTTAGGCACCTCAATATTAAGGATCCGTAGAATATGGTTGACTTTCGAGCTTCAATGTGTGATTATGTATGAACTGCTTATGCTTCGCTTAGTTTGCCGCATAAAATACTGTCGTGGCATATCGTTTTGGCTTTAAAAGAGTTAAACAAATTCCCTTTAAGTAAGGGTACTTTGAGTTCGGATTTAAAATATCCAGGTAAAAATAGTTTGTCCTTTTACTTATAAGGATAGTAATATCGAGTGTGCCCCGTCTGAAACTAATGCTATGTGTTTTACTGTAAGAAAATACATATATATACATGTATGTATAGTCTTTTATTCATTCATACATTATCCACATTTAATCTCTTTGGTCAACCATATCCTCAGAACTATTTTCCCGAACTCGGGCTTTGAAAGAAATCCCATTCATCTGAATTCATTAAGTTGGGTCTAGCCCATATATTTCTTTTTTACTCTCTTTTCTCATATTTCTCAGATTAAAATACACTTTTAAAGAGGTATTCAGAGATAATCAACTTTTTGCAAGAAAAATATACTTTCACTTTTATTTATTTTAATCAAGTGGAATACAACTCTTTTATCGTTTGGATACAGTTTTGAAACATCGTCTACCCAAATCCCATGTTCTAACCTATAGGAGTTTCAATATCTATATAAATGTATTTACATATCATACAGAAAATGTGGTAAAACTTATACTAAAGGAAGGGAAAGAAAGTTTAGCTTTTAAGGCCTTGGGCCCAACTAATTCAGCTGTCTTGTTCTCTTTCTTCTATACTCTTCTAATCTTTCATCCAAAGCTCCGAGCATCCGATCCTTTTGCTTTTTCCTCGAGCTTTTGCTTTCCGTGCTTGTTATATTGGTTCCTCGCACAATGAAATGGAAAATATTTAGTCAAAATGATATGCCACCCTATAGGGTGACGTTTAGGAGCAAGAATAATAATATCCCTCGAAATCGCATCAAACTTTGAGAGCTTTGATTATGGAGGCTCAGACTCACGGTTCCGAATATAGCAAAGGAACCCGAATCATGTCGCGGCTACAAACTAGGGGCCATTCTAGTTGTCTTGCCAAGCGCATGTTGGATCCTACCTCGTGATATCAATATGAGATCATCCTTGCCTAAACCGAGGGATAACCTTTCCGGACTAGGCATGGCCTTAAATTAAATTTTCTCATTGGCCCAAGGGTAGTATCATATTCAAATCAGTACACCCGTTCCCAAGTATAGCAATCTGTTTCTTTATACGTAAGAAGAGCATCTCGCCAAAAATATAGCTACAGCTCATTTTCTTCTCTAGTGTAGCATCTGTTTCTTATAACTATAAATGATGCATTGCAGTAACCAGTAACAACGACAGGAAGCCAAAACAAACAACAACACATGCAATGTGACATCAAAAGCTAAAATATGTAGTAAACCAAGTGCAACTGTTGGACATCAAAGGAAACCATAATTCTGCTCAAACACGGAAAGCAATATAACAAGCACGGAAAGCAAAGGGAATGCCTCAAAAATGTATATGTTTACCACAGAGAAACAGTAACTATAATAGATGGTCATAACAGCCAAGCACAAAACCAGATTCACCAACTTCTTGTCAAGCATTAGCTCCAAATGGGCATTAAGACAGAGGAAACTTCTCACGACCCAATTTAGAACCGCGTGGGCACCTACATTTCCCTCGTTGGTAGGTGAGTCCTTAATCAATAACACATCAATACAACTAAAGAAAAACAATTCAGTTAATCTAATATATATATGGTTAACGGCGGAAACCAAATAATTTTATTAACCCAAGATTTCGTAAATGATTACAACAGTTAAATGATTACAAGACTCTTTCTGACTCCCACGACTTGGTCTAGACAAATACAAGAGCGACTAATGTAAACATAGAATGAAATACAACTCTAAGACTAAACCTTCATCCCGGAATGAAGTGGGAGGAGACCTGTAAGATAGGTACTGTGCATCTCCCAAGCGTATCGCAATCAATCAGCTGAAACACTCTACACCCCAAAAGGGATTTAACAAGAGTAGTATCAGCACAATCAGCACGTACTGAGTAAGCATCATAGGCCGACATTGGTTAGAAGCACATATTAGTAAAATAATTCACAAATAAGCACGATAAGCAACTAGATCAATATCGTACATCTATTTACCACTCGTTACAAAATCAAGACTCTTTAAAATCATTTAACTCTTCTCTGATAGCCACCAATCAATTCCACCACAGTTTCACACTAGTCACATATGGTTATGCCATTCATTCTTAGTATAGAAGTCAACTCATCATTAAGATATTCCTTATTCTACATACTTTTAGTAAGCCAAAACATATAACTAGGCCTACAAATGATCAATGAGATAAATTAACAAGTTTAAGACAACCATAGTCGGGACCAAGTACGTGTCATCGCCTAAGTAGAGCATCTAAACCCAAATGTGCCCAGTCGTAATATGTTCAATTCGAAACCAACATCACAAATAAAGCACCAAACCATCTCAATATAAGCCATGATGCAATGCAATAATGTATGAATGCAAATGCAATGCTGTGTTCACATGTACTCCGGACGGAATACCTCCATGTCTCGGTAGCACAACCCAAGGTGACTCGCGAAGTCTAAGTGCCGCTCATCCCGGATCTTTGCCTAATAGACAGACGAGACTCCGGATCTTTGCCCACAGAAGGTTCTCACCGGCACCACCCTGGAGGACCCGCGGAGTCCGTGTACTCACTCAATCCATGATTCCGGGACCAACATCAAATATCGGATACTCACATCACTCTCATCCAAAAATCGAGCCTAACTCATCACAGTGTTTCATCAAGTACCAACAATGTATCAACAATATATCATGAAGGATGAGAATGCGTGCAATGTATATGTCAACATTATTAATCAAATCAATATCACAAGTACCAAACATGGGTACGCCATCAACGTCATGAAAGACTACACAAGTCATATAGAACTACATCCTCGCATCAACATCAACTATTAAAATACTACAATCTCACAATCAAGATAGAACAACAGCTCTCATTATCTACTACCAATACGTGGCATCAGGCCAACAACGATAGAACAATCAAGCCACATAACAATGTTACTTCACTTCCTTACTACCTTTCAATATTAATACATGATAATTCACCTTCTACTTACAAGACCTCACTAATACGCAATCTAGAATCAATTTCGCGACCGTAGATGCATTTATCCGCTTCAATACAAAATAAGATTCAACATTATTAACACAGAACCAATTAGGCGTATCTTACGGAAGTTCCTCACCAAGGGTCATAGATAAATAATTAACAACAGCTACTTCTAAGTCACATACAATCCACCGATATTCAAGGGAAAACAACACAAGAATCCTAGGGAATCTATAGGCCACAAGCCTGAACACAAATGTGACATAATAGTACCATCCTAAGGATCCATCCCAAATCTCCAATACCTATACATGCATTCTCCGTTTCTTCTAATACATAAATATATAAAGCTAACCGGAGCCTACCAAAGGGAAACCGTAACCTACCTCGAGGACAAGCGGGTGCCACGAGCATCCGTTGATTCTCCAATTTGTTCATCACGTCATAACCCGAACGAAGGAACTTGAAATACTCATGAGAGCCAAGGATAGGAATAACCATTAACACACTTGTGAGGGATTTCAGATTGATAAGGCTTCCATTACCAAAGAACTCTTTTCCTAACCATAAGGATTTATTGCTAGACCAAGTTGCCAATTTTAACTCTTTCCTTGAGAAAACCCATTTCCAAGATTCATGGATAAACTCATTTACAATTAGGAAAAAGATAGGAATCTAGATTATTAACCAATCTAGGGTGAAGAACATGAGAGATTTAATCATGGAACTTCATATGAAGAACAAGCTAACTAATCATCTTTCCCATCTAGGGTTTAGTGCTACCCATTTGGTTACCTCTCTAGGTGAAGACTTTTAGGAACAAATTACTATTTGAAGGGAGGAATTAGAAGGGGATAGAAGGATTTACATTCCCAACAAAATCTGATTTTAGGCTCCTAAAAAGATAAGGCAGCTGGACTCTTCAGGGTTTTGGAAAATGAGGTCAAATCCCGAAATGACACTTAAATAGAGATTTCCACTGTACGTCACCGCTCTAGCAGTATGGGCACCACTTCGACAGTGCCGCTAAGGCAGTTGAGGGATCGCCATAGCGGCCAACTGGCCAACATATTTTCTGCCTTGACGGCAAGAGCCCCGCTATAGCGCCACCGCTGTAACGTCTTTCTAGGCGCTGTGGCAGCCCAACTGGGCTTGGTATCCCAAATTTCAAGCTCTCACGTGATGCGCAAACGGGTTCGATTAAATTAGTAATTTCCAAAAATATAAATGAACGAAGATTAATTTAAGAAGTCAGAGTTGCGGGTTTCCTTGAAATTCACCGTAATGACGAAACGGATCGTTACATCAGATACCAATTGAACAACCGTTCGTTCTCGAACGGCAAGGGAACGAACAAGCGCTGACGGGCAACACATTAGCAGCCAAGACCTTAATAGAACATTCATACTCTCGTATCTTGAATTTACAGAAGGAAATAGGGCGAATATCATAGCCGAGGAACCTTTCGTGACTTCACGCACTCACATAACTCAACAGAAAATCACCCGGTTATAGTCGATCGTTTCGGGTCACGTACCCACACCTTACTTGTGATCACGACCTATTCTCATAACTCGCACTATAATCTCGAGCAATAAGGAGTCCGCTGCATTACATAAGCTTCCCAAGGTATTGAATAAGAATAACTCAAGGACAATGAGCGATTCACTTGAGGTCCACTATATGACGTAAGGCTCGAAATATACCCAAACTGTTACACCTCAGAAAAACTTCATGTAGTTGGGCAGTGAATAGGCTAACGTAGGTTAAGGTGTATATGATGTCCCCACTAGTAAGAAGGGATACTTAATGATTCTAATTAAGATTCCAAAGACATTTGGGAAAAAGAGAAGAAAGCTTGATGGAGGGAGTTAAGGTAAAAAATATTGAACACGGTGTACCAAAGATCTATTCCTGGTGATTTACGGGGTAAGAAGCTGAACAAATCGAATTGACGCAATCTGAACGGATTCAGGAAAATTTGCAGACACCAGTCACTATCGACCGACCGTCGACATGTCAAAGACAGTCACTGCGCACGGTCAATATGTTTCTGCAAACTGAGACCTGCAGGCGTCAATCGACGGAACAAGTTGACGGACCATCAACACGTCGACGAGACCGTCAACCTGACCGTTAACATGCTTCTGTAATCAGAGATTTTTAGGTGTTCGTCGACGGATCAAGTCGACGGGTCGTCGACCCGCTTGTCGAACCGCTTCTCTGAAACTTTCCAGTTTTAGCTATAAATAGACGAGTTGAGCTCTAAATTTTCAGATTTGAGTCTCTCTCTAAGTCTTGAAGGTTCTAGAAAAATTCTCCCATCATATCATTATATATCCAAGGAAAATCAAGGAGCAAACACCAAGAAATTATGGAATCAAGTGCAAGGATACTCTCTAGGGTTTGTGGAAACCAAGAATCTTTTTGGTGATGGAGTAGGGTTTCCTCCAAGTGAAGTAATTTCATTCAAAGTCCATTCCTACATCATCAAAGGTAAGCTCTATGTTCAATTCATGTTATTAAGAGTATTGAGAGGTTAAAAGACTTAGATTATGGAAGGGAGGAGAATATGGAGTACAAATATGGAAATAGTGATACTCTTGCTTAATGACTTAACTTGTAAAATAGTTCTTGACATGTTATTAGTGCCAACATGTGGTGAATGGTATGAATGATATTAAAGGAGTATTTTATGAGAATGAATATGATGTTGTAATATAGTGTCACGACCCAACCCCGTAGGCCGTGACTAATGCCTGAGCTGGACACTCATATACACACCTGTTAGCTATAATCAATCCACATTTAACATAATATGAATCTTACAAAAAGAGAACGTTATCTCATATACATATATGTCAATGCAACCTGTCTCCTGAGGAGTTACAACCATTAACAGATAACACAATACATAAGCCGGCAAGGCTATCATAACGTATGGGAACGTCCCAACTATATACTCGCAAGCCGACAAGGCTGCCACTACATACAACATCCCAAAACATATATATATATATATATATATATATATATATATATATATATATATATATATACACAAGCCGACAAGGCTGCCACTACGAGAGAGAACGTCCCAAAACACAAGTCATGCTAACATAGCTGAACGACATCTATATACAACCCACACATATGTCCACAGACCTCTAAGAGTATCAACAGTAACATATGATGGGACAAGGCCCCACCGTACCCCTGGGAAAACATATATATACATCAAAGGATCTGTACCAAAAGTCTAGGCTCCGAGACAATGGAGCACTCCAAGATAGCTGAATAGAAATCCTAAGCTGGCGGATCACTGAAGCGAGTATTTGTACCTGCAGGCATGAAACGCAGCCCCCCGAAGAAATGGGGTCAGTACGAGATATGTACTGAGTATATAAAGCTTGAAATACAATAAGAAAGATCATAACTGAAGTAGAGAATCCAGGAGGCAAGTATGATAATCAAGGAATCACTGTACCTATGTCTTATGAAGTAAAATCATGCATGCCTATATCATATATCATATCCGGCCTATTATGGACTCGGTGCCATCATCATATCATCGTATCATCATATCATATCATATCATATCATCATATCATCATATATATATACCGTACCCGACCCTCTAGTAAGGGACTCGGTGAACAATGCAGTGAACTGTGCACGAATACATACCCGGCCCGGGATTCGGTGAAAGATGTAATAACAGTATGCACGAGCAGAGTAGTGAGTAACCATATGCATTTAAATCATCATTTGAGACTCAATAGATAAGTGGGCTAATTAACACTCGAGTATCAGGCCGATAGTCATGTTCAATAATCTTCGAATGTCATTATAAACTATATCAAATAAAACCTCGGGCATCATAGACATGTATCGAATTAATACGAGACAGCTTATGAAAGTTAAGGGCATTAAGAATAGGAACTTTTATGTATCATTTACCATCCAATCATATAGAAGATTCGAGGAGAGTAGCTCGACTACTCTAAGAGTTCTAACATCAAAAAGTGAATAAGAATCATAAATCATGCTCGGAACTTGTGAATAGAATTACCCCAAAGCTCATATCGTACATTACTTTCGTCTAGAACATGCCAAAAGAAAGAAGGGATAGCTTTATATACCTTTAGCGCTTATTCGCAACACAACACGTATACGCTGCCCAATAGTGTCTCAACCTATATTAAGACGTCAAGAACTATGGTTAAATTACGGGAAGGTTCAAAACGCATTCTAACGTTAGCAACTCCTTTCTAGATAATTAGACGACGTTCCCTTATATTCAAACCGACTACATAAAAACCAAGCCAACATCAATAACCACACGTTCAAGTACTAATCCGAGACTATTCAAGACACGACTCGAGAACACTCCGGACAGCCCACACAACATTCCAAACAGCCCACATTCACAACATTCAATAACAATCCACATACGACTACTACATATTCAAGTTACTCTTAATGATCCATAGTTGTAACATTTTCATCTAAACAACCCTATAACAGTCTAACCAACACACAACACAACGTATAATCTTAATTATCATTAATCTTCCAAGCTCAACAAGAACAACAACAACATATCAAACAGCCCCTAACTAGCAACGTAAGGATGCTCGATAACCTCACGAACGTCTACGGACATGCCAAACAAACCATCTACATTTTTTATACATTCCTTAATACATTCTTTTCATCCAAATTCATGAGCTACACCAGCAACCACACGACAACAACATCATCCATTTAAATGCAAGAAAACTATATTAACACCACACTAAATTCTACAACGTACCCACAAACAAATTTAACTTCAACTTTAACCATTAAATACCTTCATTCTCATCATAAAATTCATAACAACAACAATCAAAATACTAAGTAAAATCAGTTCACCATTTTTACCTAAAACATCCCCCTAAGGCTTGAACAACTTTCCAACACCAACATACATAATTTCATATATCCAATTCACATTCATATATTTACAACACGTCTAAACTCACCCCAGAACATATAGGAAATGATCAATTCTTACCTTAACGAATTAGCTCTACAACTTGGCTGAAATTTAGTGAACTAAAACGTTACACCTTCTTGCTGCTCCAATGTATAATTCTCACTCTTATGACCTTCAATTGACTTATAACACCTTGTAAAAATTGAATTGGAACCAAGACTTGAGAGCTTGGCTTAGACCAGCCATGGCCGTGCTCTCCCTCTCTCTGTCTCTATGTTTCAATGTTGAAGATGAGGAAATGAATTTGGCTGGTATTATGAGTCATCAAACACCTATTTATATGGTGCTTACGGCCTGGACACCTGGCCCACCCAAGGCATAGGCCAATCAGATTTGGCCATGCCATGGTGGGGTCCACACGGCCCACTAAGTGCTAATTAATGAATAATTAAATCTTAATCCCCACTTAATAATCTAATCATGGTTAATTAATCCCTAATCTCCATTAATATTTCCATACCAATTAAAATTTATAAGCAATTTGTGCATTAATATAAATCGGAGGTTAAAAGTCTCTACCTCGTATCCCAAAATAGTCTTGTCCTTAAACTTATCGCGATTAGCTTAAAATATCCCAATGTACTAAAATACGGGATATAACATCCTTCCCCCCTTTAGAAAATTCGTCCTCGAATGTTGAACTAGTCTCACAAGGTCTTATAAGGATTTCGGGGGAGTCTCTTTTACTGTTATAACATATAGTTTTAGTTACCAATCAATATAATCAACGAGGAGTTTAGATTACCTGTAGGCATAGGGAACAAGTGAGGATACTTATTCTTCATCTCCTCTTCAGCTTCCCAAGTCATCTCCTCCCTGTTATTATTCCGCCACAATACTTTAACGGAAGCCACGTCTTTAGTACGCAACCTTCTCACCTGACGATCTAGTATAGCTACAGGGTTCTCCTCGTACGATAATTCCTCCGTTACCTGGACATCATCCATGGGGAATATCCTAGAAGGGTCACCAATACATTTGCGAAGCATAGACACATGAAACACTGGGTGTACTGCTTCCAAATCAGATGGTAGGTCTAATTCATAGGCAACCTTGCCTACCTTACGAACAATCTGATAAGGCCCAATATACCTCGAGCTAAGCTTCCCTTTCTTGCCGAATCTCATTACACCCTTCATGGGTGACACCTTCAAGAATACCCAATCACCAACCTGGAACTCTAAGTGTCGACGTCGATTATCTGCTTATGACTTCTGTCGACTCTGAGCTGCTAATAACCTTTCCCGAATAAGTTTCACCTTATCAATAGCTTGCTGAATTATATCTGGGCCGATTAACTTAGTCTCCCCAACATCAAACCAGCCAATAGGTGATCTGCACTTTCTACCATACAGAGCTTCATACGGTGCCATCTGGATGCTAGAATGGTAGCCATTATTATAGGCAAACTCGATGAGTGGAAAATGATCGTCCCAACTACCCCTGAAGTCAATAACACAGGCCCGCAACATATCTCCTAGCGTCTGAATAGTACGCTCGGCCATCGTCAGTCTGAGGGTGGAATGTTGTGCTAAGACTTACCGTGTCCCCAATCCTTCCCCGGAATGATCTCCGTTAGCTATAAACGAGCACCTCTGTCGATATAATAGATGTGGGAACTCCGTGAAGTCTTACTATCTCCTTAATATATAACTTTGCATAGTCCTCGAGTGAATAAGTAGTCTGATCAAGAAAATGGGCTGATTTTGTCGGCCCTATCTACAATAACCCATATGGAATCATACTTCTCGTGGAGTGCGAGGTAAGCCTGTAATGAAGTCCATATTAATTGCTTCCCACTTCCAAGTCGGGATCTCCATCTCTCGTAATAATCCACGGGCTTCTGATGCTCGATCTTAACCTGTTGGCAATTTGGGCACTGAGCAACAAACTCCGCTATGTCCCTCTTCATGCCATCCCACCAGTACAAATATCTGAGGTCATGATACATCTTTGTTGACCCCGGATGAACAGAATAACGAGCATAATGTGCCTCTCCCATAACTTGTTATCGCAGCCCTGCAACTTCCGGTACACATAATCTGCCTGCATATCGTAGCACTCCATTAGATGTGATGTCACACCCTAACCTGATAGGGTGTGATGGGCACCCCACCCTTACTTAGGGCCGAGCGAACTCGCTGACTCTCGTGATACTCATAACCATACTCTGGGCCCGCAAAACATGACATAAGTACATAATGAAATTTTTTCGAAAACAAACATGCCTTTCATCTTTATCAAATCAAATAAAACTGTCGTACCGTATGAAATCGTAATATAAGGCATTACGATACATCGGCTTATAGAGCCGCTTACATGACTGACATATTATACACATGACTCTGTCTGCAAAGTCTCTAACATAACCCAAGATACCATAACACACATATACTCTGACTCGGCAACACTCCGGGAAGAAATGGAGCTCGCCAATCCAGCTGGGACATCTTCTACTAATATCCTCGGCTCATCTGTATGTACCTGCAAGCGGCATGAAACGCAACCCCCGAAGAAAGGGGGGTCGAGAATATGTACCGAAAGATGTAAAGCATGAAAGACGATAAACGGATCATAATCGAAATAGGGGTTACGGAACAAGTATAATAACCGGATAACCAAGACTTGCCTTTTGAAACACTTATCATGCATATACATATGTCGGTAAGTAAAATCATATCATAATCATGTCATCATATCATCGCACATATATATACCGTACCGGCCCTCTAGTGAGGGACTCGGTGAGTAAAATCATATCATAATCATGTCATCATGCCATCATATATATATATATATATATACCGTACCCGGCCCTCTAGTGAGGGACTCGGTGAATAGAATCATCATAATCATGTCATCATGACATCATATATATATATATACACCGTACCCGGGCCTCTAGTGAGGGACTCGGTGAATAGAATCATTATATGCCATCCTGACCGCCATCCCCATCTCATCACATCATCATGTCATCATATCATCATATATATATATATATATACCGTACCCGGCCCTCTAGTGAGGGACTCGGTGAACAATGCAGGGGAGTTGTACGAATACGTACCCGACCCGGGACTGGGTGAAAGATGCATTGAGGCATGCACGAGCAGAGTAGTGAGAAACCATATGCACATAAAATCATAATTACAGACTCAATGAATAAGTAAGTAGTCGACGCTCGAGAGCTAACACAATAACATGTTAAGTTCTTTCAAAAAGTCATTAGGACTATCCATATGAAAATCTCGGGGACCGCGGATTTGCATCAAAGCAATCCGGGCCCGCCCATGAAAGTCAAAGTCATTACTCGTTATAGAAACTTCTACGAACGTTTCATAGCAATCCGAGACCATAGATGAAAGTTACGGTCGTTCGTAGTTACAGAATCTTGTACGAACAAAATCTCTTTATGTAACTTTTGAAATCCAATCATACAAAAGACATAAGGACCATAGTTCGACTATATTAAAATGCGAACATGACGAAGTGAATAAGACTCATATACATGCTCGGATCATAGGAATGGAATTGCCCCGAGACTCGTAACTTATCATAGCTTAATCATACCTAAGACATGCCAAAAAAAGGAAAGGTAAGCTTTACATACCTCGTCCGCTTCCTAAGCTAATTCGAACTTTAGTCTCGACTTCTCACGATCTACAATACGTCAATAAATACCAAACATTAGCTATAGGTACTTAGGAATTCAATCCTAAGTTAGCATTTGTCTACAGAAATTTGGGCGGCATTTCCCCCGTTTATATGCCTAGCCCGATTCTCAATTCGGAACCAACAACATCAACAACAATACCAATAGTATTAACATCATTTCCAATACCGACGTATGCCATAAAACAGCATTAATCGTTTTCTAAATTTTCTCAACCAACCAAATTTGCGATATAACTATTTAATAATTTTATTTCCGTAAAGGAGTCGGAATTCATATGAACAACATCAATAACAACAGCCTTCACATTTTACAAGTTAAATACATTTATTTTCATCCAAAATTCTCTTCAAATCTCCTTCCATAATTCACAACACCAACAAACGAATTTATCAGGCTATTCCTCCGTGCTAATCCGTTAAAATTGTAAAGAAACTCGTTAACAATGAAAAGGAACCGTATTCATACCTTAAGAATGCAGCCCCCACGTTATCACTCTTCTCCTCGGTTGATTTTTAGCTCAAAATGAAGACAACGCAGCGTACAACACTTTTCTCTTCATGGGCTTCGGAATTCGGGGCTTAGATTTTGGTCAAAATTGATTTTTCTTCTCTCGAAGGCTCTTCTCTCTCTCTTTCCAGAATTTTCTGGTGTTCTTGGTCTGAAAAATGAGAGGAAAGGGCTGAAATTTCACTTAAATAGGCATGGGTCATGGGCCTAACCCGATTGGGCCCGGTTTGGGCCTAGCCCACTGACCTTTCCGCCTTAAAACATCCATATCTCCTTATCCCGATGTCACCTGTGGGCCCAAGACCTATGGTTGGAAATCTAATTCAATTATTTACAACTTCTATCTTTGGTATTTTTCCAAATTCCAAACTTATAATACCGTTTCTGCCCCTCGAAGTCAGATCACCCGAAAACGTTACTTAAAAATATTTCCTTGGAGGACTTCCACTTTGATTTGGCTCGAGGGTCCTTCTTGAGTTATGTTTAACTTCACATATGTGATTCATATAAATTGTCGCATGTTCCAAAAAAAATCTCAATGTGTGGGCCCCACCTCAGCTTGCGAATAATCCGACGTACAAAAAATACGAAATATATCATCAACGTGAGTTTAAATTATGAAGCAACAACATGATTGCCAATTTTTAAGCACGTTAATAAGGACCTTCCAATTGGTTGGAATTGCTAGAAGAAAATATTTTTTTTGAATCAAGATTTGAGGGCTCAAATTCTCGGTTCCATGGCCGAATGGCCTCTCTTTATTTTTTTTTCCAAGTTTCTTGAATTTTCTAAGGGATGAAAATGATGAAGATGATTAATTAGTCATCTTCCAATTACATATATAATTCACCCATGTGGCCCATGGCCCACATAATATTGCACGGCCACTTGGCCTCTATTTCATGAAATGTTAACTTTCCAAATACACTTTTAACCCCAAATTTTTCCTTAATATTCCATGCCCATAAAATCATAAGCAACTTATGCCTTAAAACAACATCGGAGGTAAAAAAATCTCTACCTCGTATCCCGGAACAGTCTTGTCCTTAACTTATCATGGTTAGCTCGGATTGTCCCAATGTGCAAAATACGGGATATAACATGTGACCTCGAATGGGGCCTTCTCCTTTTGAAGGGTCAAACATCTCTATCGTGCCGCACAGGTCCTCGACACGTCGCTTTTACCTCTTCCATGATAGAGGATTCAAAGAACTTCTCGAACGTAAACCCCACTATCTCGGATTCAACCAAACGGACTCCAAGACTAGCTAGCCGATAAATCTCACGGACTATTTCCTTCCTTTTTACGGTTGCACGTCACGTCAAACTACCCATAGACTTATAGCGCATGCCGCATTCGCTACAACGTTTGCCTTCCCCGGGTGGTATAGAATATCGGCATCATAATCCTTAAGAACTCTAGCCACCTTCTCTGCCGCAAAATTCAGCTCATACTTCGCTTAAAGATATCCGGAGGCTTTTGTGATCCGTATAAATATCAACATGCACGCCATATAGATAATTCCTCCATACCTTCAAAGCGTGAATCACCGCCGCTAATTCCGCATCATGAGTAGGATAATTTCTTTCATGTTTTACGAGCTATCGGGAGGCATAGGCTATAACTCGCCATGCCGTATTAATACACAACCTAGCCCAACACCGAAGCATCACAATAAATGACATAACCATCCGGTCCCTCAGAAGAGTAAAATGCAGCGTCGTAGTCAACTTGTCTTTCA